>NW_028168191.1:0-210837 GCF_964237585.1 Gallinula chloropus | reverse complement strand
GAAGCACTCTCCGGCCAACATGCCCAACTGCAGCAACAGCTCCCAAAGCGAAGGAGCCAGGACCCAAAGACCTAGCTGGCCTGAAGGGGCCCCAGGGGGCCCCCAAGCAGCCCCTTTCAATTTGGGTCTGGGGGCTTTCGTTGGGCCGGGAACCTGGGAGGTACCTGCAGGGTTGCAGTTCGCGGCCCGAGAAGCACTCTCCGGCCAACATGCCCAACTGCAGCAACAGCTCCCAAAGCGAAGGAGCCAGGACCCAAAGACCTAGCTGGCCTGAAGGGCCCCCAGGGGGCCCCCAAGCAGCCCCTCTCCATTTGGGTCTGGGGGCTTTTGTTGGGCCGGGAACCTGGGAGATTCCTGCAAGGTTGCAGTTCGCGGCCCGAGAAGCACTCTCCGGCCAACATGCCCAACTGCAGCAACAGCTCCCAAACCGAAGGAGCCAGGACCCAAAGACCTAGCTGGCCTGAAGGGCCCCCAGGGGGCCCCCAAGCAGCCCCTCTCCATTTGGGTCTGGGGGCTTTCGTTGGGCCGGGAACCTGGGAGATTCCTGCAAGGTTGCAGTTCGCGGCCCGAGAAGCACTCTCCGGCCAACATGCCCAACTGCAGCAACAGCTCCCAAAGCGAAGGAGCCAGGACCCAAAGACCTAGCTGGCCTGAAGGGCCCCCAGGGGGCCCCCAAGCAGCCCCTCTCAATTTGGGTCTGGGGGCTTTCGTTGGGCCGGGAACCTGGGAGATTCCTGCAAGGTTGCAGTTCGCGGCCCGAGAAGCACTCTCCGGCCAACATGCCCAACTGCAGCAACAGCTCCCAAAGCGAAGGAGCCAGGACCCAAAGACCTAGCTGGCCTGAAGGGCCCCCAGGGGGCCCCAAGCAGCCCCTCTCCATTTGGGTCTGGGGGCTTTCGTTGGGCATGGAACCTGGGAGATTCCTGCAAGGTTGCAGTTCGCGGCCCGAGAAGCACTCTCCGGCCAACATGCCCAACTGCAGCAACAGCTCCCAAAGCGAAGGAGCCAGGACCCAAAGACCTAGCTGGCCTGAAGGGCCCCCAGGGGGGCCCCAAGCAGCCCCTCTCAATTTGGGTCTGGGGGCTTTCGTTGGGCCGGGAACCTGGGAGAATCCTGCAAGGTTGCAGTTCGCGGCCCGAGAAGCACTCTCCGGCCAGCATGCCCAACTGCAGCAACAGCTCCCAAAGCGAAGGAGGCAGGACACAAAGACCTAGCTGGCCTGAAGGGCCCCCAGGGGGCCCCCAAGCAGCCCCTCTCCATTTGGGTCTGGGGGCTTTCGTTGGGCATGGAACCTGGGAGATTCCTGCAAGGTTGCAGTTCGCGGCCCGAGAAGCACTCTCCGGCCAACATGCCCAACTGCAGCAACAGCTCCCAAAGCGAAGGAGCCAGGACCCAAAGACCTAGCTGGCCTGAAGGGCCCCCAGGGGGGCCCCAAGCAGCCCCTCTCCATTTGGGTCTGGGGGCTTTCGTTGGGCCGGGAACCTGGGAGAATCCTGCAAGGTTGCAGTTCGCGGCCCGAGAAGCACTCTCCGGCCAACATGCCCAACTGCAGCAACAGCTCCCAAAGCGAAGGAGCCAGGACCCAAAGACCTAGCTGGCCTGAAGGGCCCCCAGGGGGCCCCCAAGCAGCCCCTCTCCATTTGGGTCTGGGGGCTTTCGTTGGGCCGGGAACCTGGGAGAATCCTGCAAGGTTGCAGTTCGCGGCCCGAGAAGCACTCTCCGGCCAACATGCTCAACTGCAGCAACAGCTCCCAAACCGAAGGAGCCAGGACCCAAAGACCTAGCTGGCCTGAAGGGCCCCCAGGGGGCCCCCAAGCAGCCCCTCTCCATTTGGGTCTGGGGGCTTTCGTTGGGCCGGGAACCTGGGAGATTCCTGCAAGGTTGCAGTTCGCGGCCCGAGAAGCACTCTCCGGCCAACATGCCCAACTGCAGCAACAGCTCCCAAAGCGAAGGAGCCAGGACCCAAAGACCTAGCTGGCCTGAAGGGCCCCCAGGGGGCCACCAAGCAGCCCCTCTCAATTTGGGTCTGGGGGCTTTCGTTGGGCATGTATACCTGAGAGGTACCTGCAAGGTTACAGTTCGCGGCCCGAGAAGCACTCTCCGGCCAACATGCTCAACTGCAGCAACAGCTCCCAAACCGAAGGAGCCAGGACCCAAAGACCTAGCTGGCCTGAAGGGCCCCCAGGGGGCCCCCAAGCAGCCCCTCTCCATTTGGGTCTGGGGGCTTTCGTTGGGCCGGGAACCTGGGAGATTCCTGCAAGGTTGCAGTTCGCGGCCCGAGAAGCACTCTCCGGCCAACATGCCCAACTGCAGCAACAGCTCCCAAACCGAAGGAGCCAGGACCCAAAGACCTAGCTGGCCTGAAGGGCCCCCAGGGGGCCCCCAAGCAGCCCCTCTCCATTTGGGTCTGGGGGCTTTCGTTGGGCATGGAACCTGGGAGATTCCTGCAAGGTTGCAGTTCGCGGCCTGAGAAGCACTCTCCGGCCAGCATGCCCAACTGCAGCAACAGCTCCCAAAGCGAAGGAGCCAGGACCCAAAGACCTAGCTGGCCTGAAGGGCCCCCAGGGGGCCCCCAAGTAGCCCATCTCCATTTGGGTCTGGGGGCTTTCGTTGCGCATGGAACCTGGGAGATTCCTGCAAGGTTGCAGTTCGCGGCCCGAGAAGCACTCTCCGGCCAACATGCCCAACTGCAGCAACAGCTCCCAAACCGAAGGAGCCAGGACCCAAAGACCTAGCTGGCCTGAAGGGCCCCCAGGGGGGCCCCAAGCAGCCCCTCTCAATTTGGGTCTGGGGGCTTTCGTTGGGCCGGGAACCTGGGAGAATCCTGCAAGGTTGCAGTTCGCGGCCCGAGAAGCACTCTCCGGCCAACATGCCCAACTGCAGCAACAGCTCCCAAACCGAAGGAGCCAGGACCCAAAGACCTAGCTGGCCTGAAGGGCCCCCAGGGTGCCCCCAAGCAGCCCCTCTCCATTTGGGTCTGGGGGCTTTCGTTGGGCCGGGAACCTAGGAGAATCCTGCAAGGTTGCAGTTCGCGGCCCGAGAAGCACTCTCCGGCCAACATGCTCAACTGCAGCAACAGCTCGCAAACCGAAGGAGCCAGGACCCAAAGACCTAGCTGGCCTGAAGGGCCCCCAGGGGTCCCCCAAGCAGCCCCTCTCCATTTGGGTCTGGGGGCTTTCGTTGGGCCGGAAACCTGGGAGGTACCTGCAAGGTTGCAGTTCGCGGCCCGAGAAGCACTCTCCGGCCAACATGCCCAACTGCAGCAACAGCTCCCAAAGCGAAGGAGCCAGGACCCAAAGACCTAGCTGGCCTGAAGGGCCCCCAGGGGGCCACCAAGCAGCCCCTCTCAATTTGGGTCTGGGGGCTTTCGTTGGGCATGGATACCTGAGAGGTACCTGCAAGGTTGCAGTTCGCGGCCCGAGAAGCACTCTCCGGCCAACATGCTCAACTGCAGCAACAGCTCCCAAAGCGAAGGAGCCAGGACCCAAAGACCTAGCTGGCCTGAAGGGCCCCCAGGGGGCCCCCAAGCAGCCCCTCTCAATTTGGGTCTGGGGGCTTTCGTTGGGCATGGATACCTGAGAGGTACCTGCAAGGTTACAGGTCGCGGCCCGAGAAGCACTCTCAGGCCAACATGCTCAACTGCAGCAATAGCTCCCAAAGCGAAGGAGCCACGACCCAAAGACCTAGCTGGCCTGAAGGGCCCCCAGGGGGCCCCCAAGCAGCCCCTCTCAATTTGGGTCTGGGGGCTTTCGTTGGGCCGGGAACCTGGGAGGTACCTGCAAGGTTGCAGTTCGCGGCCCGAGAAGCACTCTCCGGCCAACATGCCCAACTGCAGCAACAGCTCCCAAAGCGAAGGAGCCAGGACCCAAAGACCTAGCTGGCCTGAAGGGCCCCCAGGGGGGCCCCAAGCAGCCCCTCTCAATTTGGGTCTGGGGGCTTTCGTTGGGCCGGGAACCTGGGAGAATCCTGCAAGGTTGCAGTTCGCGGCCCGAGAAGCACTCTCCGGCCAACATGCCCAACTGCAGCAACAGCTCGCAAACCGAAGGAGCCAGGACCCAAAGACCTAGCTGGCCTGAAGGGCCCCCAGGGGGCCCCCAAGCAGCCCCTCTCAATTTGGGTCTGGGGGCTTTCGTTGGGCCGGGAACCTGGGAGATTCCTGCAAGGTTGCAGTTCGCGGCCCGAGAAGCACTCTCCGGCCAGCATGCCCAACTGCAGCAACAGCTCCCAAAGCGAAGGAGCCAGGACCCAAAGACCTAGCTGGCCTGAAGGGCCCCCAGGGGGCCCCCAAGTAGCACATCTCCTTTTGGGTCTGGGGGCTTTCGTTGGCCATGGAACCTGGGAGATTCCTGCAAGGTTGCAGTTCGCGGCCCGAGAAGCACTCTCCGGCCAACATGCCCAACTGCAGCAACAGCTCCCAAAGCGAAGGAGCCAGGACCCAAAGACCTAGCTGGCCTGAAGGGCCCCCAGGGGGGCCCCAAGCAGCCCCTCTCAATTTGGGTCTGGGGGCTTTCGTTGGGCCGGGAACCTGGGAGAATCCTGCAAGGTTGCAGTTCGCGGCCCGAGAAGCACTCTCCGCCCAACATGCCCAACTGCAGCAACAGCTCCCAAAGCGAAGGAGCCAGGACCCAAAGACCTAGCTGGCCTGAAGGGCCCCCAGGGGGCCCCCAAGCAGCCCCTCTCAATTTGGGTCTGGGGGCTTTCGTTGGGCCGGGAACCTAGGAGAATCCTGCAAGGTTGCAGTTCGCGGCCCGAGAAGCACTCTCCGCCCAACATGCCCAACTGCAGCAACAGCTCCCAAAGCGAAGGAGCCAGGACCCAAAGACCTAGCTGGCCTGAAGGGCCCCCAGGGGGCCACCAAGCAGCCCCTCTCCATTTGGGTCTGGGGGCTTTCGTTGGGCATGGATACCTGAGAGGTACCTGCAAGGTTACAGTTCGCGGCCCGAGAAGCACTCTCCGGCCTACATGCCCAACTGCAGCAACAGTTCCCAAACCGAAGGAGCCAGGACCCAAAGACCTAGCTGGCCTGAAGGGCCCCCAGGGGGGCCCCAAGCAGCCCCTCTCAATTTGGGTCTGGGGGCTTTCGTTGGGCCGGGAACCTGGGAGAATCCTGCAAGGTTGCAGTTCGCGGCCGGAGAAGCACTCTCCGGCCAGCATGCCCAACTGCAGCAACAGCTCCCAAAGCGAAGGAGCCAGGACCCAAAGAGCTAGGTGACCTGAAGGGCCCCCAGGGGGCCCCCAAGCAGCCCCTCTCCATTTGGGTCTGGGGGCTTTCGTTGGGCCGGGAACCTGGGAGATTCCTGCAAGGTTGCAGTTCGCGGCCCGAGAAGCACTCTCCGGCCAGCATGCCCAACTGCAGCAACAGCTCCCAAACCGAAGGAGCCAGGACCCAAAGACCTAGCTGGCCTGAAGGGCCCCCAGGGGGCCCCCAAGTAGCCCATCTCCATTTGGGTCTGGGGGCTTTCGTTGGCCATGGAACCTGGGAGATTCCTGCAAGGTTGCAGTTCGCGGCCCGAGAAGCACTCTCCGGCCAACATGCCCAACTGCAGCAACAGCTCCCAAACCGAAGGAGCCAGGACCCAAAGACCTAGCTGGCCTGAAGGGCCCCCAGGGGGGCCCCAAGCAGCCCCTCTCAATTTGGGTCTGGGGGCTTTCGTTGGGCCGGGAACCTGGGAGGTACCTGCAAGGTTGCAGTTCGCGGCCCGAGAAGCACTCTCCGGCCAACATGCCCAACTGCAGCAACAGCTCCCAAAGCGAAGGAGCCAGGACCCAAAGACCTAGCTGGCCTGAAGGGCCCCCAGGGGGCCCCCAAGCAGCCCCTCTCCATTTGGGTCTGGGGGCTTTCGTTGGGCCGGGAACCTAGGAGAATCCTGCAAGGTTGCAGTTCGCGGCCCGAGAAGCACTCTCCGGCCAGCATGCCCAACTGCAGCAACAGCTCCCAAAGCGAAGGAGCCAGGACCCAAAGACCTAGCTGGCCTGAAGGGCCCCCAGGGGGCCCCCAAGTAGCACATCTCCTTTTGGGTCTGGGGGCTTTCGTTGGCCATGGAACCTGGGAGATTCCTGCAAGGTTGCAGTTCGCGGCCCGAGAAGCACTCTCCGGCCAACATGCCCAACTGCAGCAACAGCTCCCAAAGCGAAGGAGCCAGGACCCAAAGACCTAGCTGGCCTGAAGGGCCCCCAGGGGGGCCCCAAGCAGCCCCTCTCAATTTGGGTCTGGGGGCTTTCGTTGGGCCGGGAACCTGGGAGAATCCTGCAAGGTTGCAGTTCGCGGCCCGAGAAGCACTCTCCGCCCAACATGCCCAACTGCAGCAACAGCTCCCAAAGCGAAGGAGCCAGGACCCAAAGACCTAGCTGGCCTGAAGGGCCCCCAGGGGGCCCCCAAGCAGCCCCTCTCCATTTGGGTCTGGGGGCTTTCGTTGGGCCGGGAACCTAGGAGAATCCTGCAAGGTTGCAGTTCGCGGCCCGAGAAGCACTCTCCGGCCAACATGCTCAACTGCAGCAACAGCTCCCAAACCGAAGGAGCCAGGACCCAAAGACCTAGCTGGCCTGAAGGGCCCCAAGGGGTCCCCCAAGCAGCCCCTCTCCATTTGGGTCTGGGGTCTTTCGTTGGGCCGGGAACCTGGGAGAATCCTGCAAGGTTGCAGTTCGCGGCCCGAGAAGCACTCTCCGGCCAACATGCCCAACTGCAGCAACAGCTCCCAAAGCGAAGGAGCCAGGACCCAAAGACCTAGCTGGCCTGAAGGGCCCCCAGGGGGCCACCAAGCAGCCCCTCTCCATTTGGGTCTGGGGGCTTTCGTTGGGCATGGATACCTGAGAGGTACCTGCAAGGTTACAGTTCGCGGCCCGAGAAGCACTCTCCGGCCAACATGCCCAACTGCAGCAACAGCTCCCAAACCGAAGGAGCCAGGACCCAAAGACCTAGCTGGCCTGAAGGGCCCCCAGGGGGGCCCCAAGCAGCCCCTCTCAATTTGGGTCTGGGGGCTTTCGTTGGGCCGGGAACCTGGGAGAATCCTGCAAGGTTGCAGTTCGCGGCCGGAGAAGCACTCTCCGGCCAGCATGCCCAACTGCAGCAACAGCTCCCAAAGCGAAGGAGCCAGGACCCAAAGAGCTAGGTGACCTGAAGGGCCCCCAGGGGGCCCCCAAGCAGCCCCTCTCCATTTGGGTCTGGGGCCTTTCGTTGGGCCGGGAACCTGGGAGATTCCTGCAAGGTTGCAGTTCGCGGCCTGAGAAGCACTCTCCGGCCAGCATGCCCAACTGCAGCAACAGCTCCCAAAGCGAAGGAGCCAGGACCCAAAGACCTAGCTGGCCTGAAGGGCCCCCAGGGGGCCCCCAAGTAGCCCATCTCCATTTGGGTCTGGGGGCTTTCGTTGGCCATGGAACCTGGGAGATTCCTGCAAGGTTGCAGTTCGCGGCCCGAGAAGCACTCTCCGGCCAACATGCCCAACTGCAGCAACAGCTCCCAAACCGAAGGAGCCAGGACCCAAAGACCTAGCTGGCCTGAAGGGCCCCCAGGGGGGCCCCAAGCAGCCCCTCTCAATTTGGGTCTGGGGGCTTTCGTTGGGCCGGGAACCTGGGAGGTACCTGCAAGGTTGCAGTTCGCGGCCCGAGAAGCACTCTCCGGCCAACATGCCCAACTGCAGCAACAGCTCCCAAAGCGAAGGAGCCAGGACCCAAAGACCTAGCTGGCCTGAAGGGCCCCCAGGGGGCCCCCAAGCAGCCCCTCTCCATTTGGGTCTGGGGGCTTTCGTTGGGCCGGGAACCTAGGAGAATCCTGCAAGGTTGCAGTTCGCGGCCCGAGAAGCACTCTCCGGCCAACATGCCCAACTGCAGCAACAGCTCCCAAAGCGAAGGAGCCAGGACCCAAAGACCTAGCTGGCCTGAAGGGCCCCAAGGGGTCCCCCAAGCAGCCCCTCTCAATTTGGGTCTGGGGTCTTTCGTTGGGCCGGGAACCTGGGAGAATCCTGCAAGGTTGCAGTTCACGGCCCGAGAAGCACTCTCTGGCCAACGTGCCCAACTGCAGCAACAGCTCCCAAAGCGAAGGAGCCAGGACCCAAAGACCTAGCTGGCCTGAAGGGCTCCCAGGGGGCCACCAAGCAGCCCCTCTCCATTTGGGTCTGGGGGCTTTCGTTGGGCATGGATACCTGAGAGGTACCTGCAAGGTTACAGTTCGCGGCCCGAGAAGCACTCTCCGGCCAACATGCCCAACTGCAGCAACAGCTCCCAAAGCGAAGGAGCCAGGACCCAAAGACCTAGCTGGCCTGAAGGGCCCCCAGGGGGGCCCCAAGCAGCCCCTCTCAATTTGGGTCTGGGGGCTTTCGTTGGGCCGGGAACCTGGGAGAATCCTGCAAGGTTGCAGTTCGCGGCCGGAGAAGCACTCTCCGGCCAGCATGCACAACTGCAGCAACAGCTCCCAAACCGAAGGAGCCAGGACCCAAAGACCTAGCTGGCCTGAAGGGCCCCCAGGGGGCCCCAAAGCAGCCCATCGCCATTTGGGTCTGGGGGCTTTCGTTGGGCATGGATACCTGAGAGGTACCTGCAAGGTTACAGTTCGCAGCCCGAGAAGCACTCTCCGGCCAACATGCCCAACTGCAGCAACAGCTCCCAAACCGAAGGAGCCAGGACCCAAAGACCTAGCTGGCCTGAAGGCCCCCAAGGGACACCCCAAGCAGCACCTCTCCATTTGGGTCTGGGGGCTTTCGTTGGGCCGGGAACCTGGGAGAATCCTGCAAGGTTGCAGTTCGCGGCCCGAGAAGCACTCTCCGGCCAACATGCCCAACTGCAGCAACAGCTCCCAAACCGAAGGAGCCAGGACCCAAAGACCTAGCTGGCCTGAAGGGCCCCCAGGGGGCCCCCAAGCAGCCCCTCTCCATTTGGGTCTGGGGGCTTTCGTTGGGCATGGATACCTGAGAGGTACCTACAAGGTTACAGTTCGCGGCCCGAGATGCACTCTCCGGCCAACATGCTCAACTGCAGCAACAGCTCCCAAACCGAAGGAGCCAGGACCCAAAGACCTAGCTGGCCTGAAGGCCCCCAAGGGGGACCCCAAGCAGCCCCTCTCCATTTGGGTCTGGGGGCTTTCGTTGGGCCGGGAACCTGGGAGATTCCTGCAAGGTTGCAGTTCGCGGCCCGAGAAGCACTCCCCGGCCAACATGCCCAACTGCAGCAACAGCTCCCAAACCGAAGGAGCCAGGACCCAAAGACCTAGCTGGCCTGAAGGGCCCCCAGGGGGCCCCCAAGCAGCCCCTCTCCATTTGGGTCTGGGGGCTTTTGTTGGGCCGGGAACCTGGGAGATTCCTGCAAGGTTGCAGTTCGCGGCCCGAGAAGCACTCTCCGGCCAACATGCCCAACTGCAGCAACAGCTCCCAAAGCGAAGGAGCCAGGACCCAAAGACCTAGCTGGCCTGAAGGGCCCCCAGGGGGGCCCCAAGCAGCCCCTCTCAATTTGGGTCTGGGGGCTTTCGTTGGGCCGGGAACCTGGGAGAATCCTGCAAGGTTGCAGTTCGCGGCCCGAGAAGCACTCTCCGCCCAACATGCCCAACTGCAGCAACAGCTCCCAAAGCGAAGGAGCCAGGACCCAAAGACCTAGCTGGCCTGAAGGGCCCCCAGGGGGCCCCCAAGCAGCCCCTCTCAATTTGGGTCTGGGGGCTTTCGTTGGGCCGGGAACCTAGGAGAATCCTGCAAGGTTGCAGTTCGCGGCCCGAGAAGCACTCTCCGGCCAACATGCCCAACTGCAGCAACAGCTCCAAAACCGAAGGAGCCAGGACCCAAAGACCTAGCTGGCCTGAAGGGCCCCCAGGGGGCCACCAAGCAGCCCCTCTCCATTTGGGTCTGGGGGCTTTCGTTGGGCATGGATACCTGAGAGGTACCTGCAAGGTTACAGTTCGCGGCCCGAGAAGCACTCTCCGGCCTACATGCCCAACTGCAGCAACAGTTCCCAAACCGAAGGAGCCAGGACCCAAAGACCTAGCTGGCCTGAAGGGCCCCCAGGGGGGCCCCAAGCAGCCCCTCTCAATTTGGGTCTGGGGGCTTTCGTTGGGCCGGGAACCTGGGAGAATCCTGCAAGGTTGCAGTTCGCGGCCGGAGAAGCACTCTCCGGCCAGCATGCCCAACTGCAGCAACAGCTCCCAAAGCGAAGGAGCCAGGACCCAAAGAGCTAGGTGACCTGAAGGGCCCCCAGGGGGCCCCCAAGCAGCCCCTCTCCATTTGGGTCTGGGGGCTTTCGTTGGGCCGGGAACCTGGGAGATTCCTGCAAGGTTGCAGTTCGCGGCCCGAGAAGCACTCTCCGGCCAGCATGCCCAACTGCAGCAACAGCTCCCAAACCGAAGGAGCCAGGACCCAAAGACCTAGCTGGCCTGAAGGGCCCCCAGGGGGCCCCCAAGTAGCCCATCTCCATTTGGGTCTGGGGGCTTTCGTTGGCCATGGAACCTGGGAGATTCCTGCAAGGTTGCAGTTCGCGGCCCGAGAAGCACTCTCCGGCCAACATGCCCAACTGCAGCAACAGCTCCCAAACCGAAGGAGCCAGGACCCAAAGACCTAGCTGGCCTGAAGGGCCCCCAGGGGGGCCCCAAGCAGCCCCTCTCAATTTGGGTCTGGGGGCTTTCGTTGGGCCGGGAACCTGGGAGGTACCTGCAAGGTTGCAGTTCGCGGCCCGAGAAGCACTCTCCGGCCAACATGCCCAACTGCAGCAACAGCTCCCAAAGCGAAGGAGCCAGGACCCAAAGACCTAGCTGGCCTGAAGGGCCCCCAGGGGGCCCCCAAGCAGCCCCTCTCCATTTGGGTCTGGGGGCTTTCGTTGGGCCGGGAACCTAGGAGAATCCTGCAAGGTTGCAGTTCGCGGCCCGAGAAGCACTCTCCGGCCAGCATGCCCAACTGCAGCAACAGCTCCCAAAGCGAAGGAGCCAGGACCCAAAGACCTAGCTGGCCTGAAGGGCCCCCAGGGGGCCCCCAAGTAGCACATCTCCTTTTGGGTCTGGGGGCTTTCGTTGGCCATGGAACCTGGGAGATTCCTGCAAGGTTGCAGTTCGCGGCCCGAGAAGCACTCTCCGGCCAACATGCCCAACTGCAGCAACAGCTCCCAAAGCGAAGGAGCCAGGACCCAAAGACCTAGCTGGCCTGAAGGGCCCCCAGGGGGGCCCCAAGCAGCCCCTCTCAATTTGGGTCTGGGGGCTTTCGTTGGGCCGGGAACCTGGGAGAATCCTGCAAGGTTGCAGTTCGCGGCCCGAGAAGCACTCTCCGCCCAACATGCCCAACTGCAGCAACAGCTCCCAAAGCGAAGGAGCCAGGACCCAAAGACCTAGCTGGCCTGAAGGGCCCCCAGGGGGCCCCCAAGCAGCCCCTCTCCATTTGGGTCTGGGGGCTTTCGTTGGGCCGGGAACCTAGGAGAATCCTGCAAGGTTGCAGTTCGCGGCCCGAGAAGCACTCTCCGGCCAACATGCTCAACTGCAGCAACAGCTCCCAAACCGAAGGAGCCAGGACCCAAAGACCTAGCTGGCCTGAAGGGCCCCAAGGGGTCCCCCAAGCAGCCCCTCTCCATTTGGGTCTGGGGTCTTTCGTTGGGCCGGGAACCTGGGAGAATCCTGCAAGGTTGCAGTTCGCGGCCCGAGAAGCACTCTCCGGCCAACATGCCCAACTGCAGCAACAGCTCCCAAAGCGAAGGAGCCAGGACCCAAAGACCTAGCTGGCCTGAAGGGCCCCCAGGGGGCCACCAAGCAGCCCCTCTCCATTTGGGTCTGGGGGCTTTCGTTGGGCATGGATACCTGAGAGGTACCTGCAAGGTTACAGTTCGCGGCCCGAGAAGCACTCTCCGGCCAACATGCCCAACTGCAGCAACAGCTCCCAAACCGAAGGAGCCAGGACCCAAAGACCTAGCTGGCCTGAAGGGCCCCCAGGGGGGCCCCAAGCAGCCCCTCTCAATTTGGGTCTGGGGGCTTTCGTTGGGCCGGGAACCTGGGAGAATCCTGCAAGGTTGCAGTTCGCGGCCGGAGAAGCACTCTCCGGCCAGCATGCCCAACTGCAGCAACAGCTCCCAAAGCGAAGGAGCCAGGACCCAAAGAGCTAGGTGACCTGAAGGGCCCCCAGGGGGCCCCCAAGCAGCCCCTCTCCATTTGGGTCTGGGGGCTTTCGTTGGGCCGGGAACCTGGGAGATTCCTGCAAGGTTGCAGTTCGCGGCCTGAGAAGCACTCTCCGGCCAGCATGCCCAACTGCAGCAACAGCTCCCAAAGCGAAGGAGCCAGGACCCAAAGACCTAGCTGGCCTGAAGGGCCCCCAGGGGGCCCCCAAGTAGCCCATCTCCATTTGGGTCTGGGGGCTTTCGTTGGCCATGGAACCTGGGAGATTCCTGCAAGGTTGCAGTTCGCGGCCCGAGAAGCACTCTCCGGCCAACATGCCCAACTGCAGCAACAGCTCCCAAAGCGAAGGAGCCAGGACCCAAAGACCTAGCTGGCCTGAAGGGCCCCCAGGGGGGCCCCAAGCAGCCCCTCTCCATTTGGGTCTGGGGGCTTTCGTTGGGCCGGGAACCTGGGAGAATCCTGCAAGGTTGCAGTTCGCGGCCCGAGAAGCACTCTCCGCCCAACATGCCCAACTGCAGCAACAGCTCCCAAAGCGAAGGAGCCAGGACCCAAAGACCTAGCTGGCCTGAAGGGCCCCCAGGGGGCCCCCAAGCAGCCCCTCTCCATTTGGGTCTGGGGGCTTTCGTTGGGCCGGGAACCTAGGAGAATCCTGCAAGGTTGCAGTTCGCGGCCCGAGAAGCACTCTCCGGCCAACATGCTCAACTGCAGCAACAGCTCCCAAACCGAAGGAGCCAGGACCCAAAGACCTAGCTGGCCTGAAGGGCCCCAAGGGGTCCCCCAAGCAGCCCCTCTCCATTTGGGTCTGGGGTCTTTCGTTGGGCCGGGAACCTGGGAGAATCCTGCAAGGTTGCAGTTCGCGGCCCGAGAAGCACTCTCCGGCCAACATGCCCAACTGCAGCAACAGCTCCCAAAGCGAAGGAGCCAGGACCCAAAGACCTAGCTGGCCTGAAGGGCCCCCAGGGGGCCACCAAGCAGCCCCTCTCCATTTGGGTCTGGGGGCTTTCGTTGGGCATGGATACCTGAGAGGTACCTGCAAGGTTACAGTTCGCGGCCCGAGAAGCACTCTCCGGCCAACATGCCCAACTGCAGCAACAGCTCCCAAACCGAAGGAGCCAGGACCCAAAGACCTAGCTGGCCTGAAGGGCCCCCAGGGGGGCCCCAAGCAGCCCCTCTCAATTTGGGTCTGGGGGCTTTCGTTGGGCCGGGAACCTGGGAGAATCCTGCAAGGTTGCAGTTCGCGGCCGGAGAAGCACTCTCCGGCCAGCATGCCCAACTGCAGCAACAGCTCCCAAAGCGAAGGAGCCAGGACCCAAAGAGCTAGGTGACCTGAAGGGCCCCCAGGGGGCCCCCAAGCAGCCCCTCTCCATTTGGGTCTGGGGGCTTTCGTTGGGCCGGGAACCTGGGAGATTCCTGCAAGGTTGCAGTTCGCGGCCTGAGAAGCACTCTCCGGCCAGCATGCCCAACTGCAGCAACAGCTCCCAAAGCGAAGGAGCCAGGACCCAAAGACCTAGCTGGCCTGAAGGGCCCCCAGGGGGCCCCCAAGTAGCCCATCTCCATTTGGGTCTGGGGGCTTTCGTTGGCCATGGAACCTGGGAGATTCCTGCAAGGTTGCAGTTCGCGGCCCGAGAAGCACTCTCCGGCCAACATGCCCAACTGCAGCAACAGCTCCCAAACCGAAGGAGCCAGGACCCAAAGACCTAGCTGGCCTGAAGGGCCCCCAGGGGGGCCCCAAGCAGCCCCTCTCAATTTGGGTCTGGGGGCTTTCGTTGGGCCGGGAACCTGGGAGGTACCTGCAAGGTTGCAGTTCGCGGCCCGAGAAGCACTCTCCGGCCAACATGCCCAACTGCAGCAACAGCTCCCAAACCGAAGGAGCCAGGACCCAAAGACCTAGCTGGCCTGAAGGGCCCCCAGGGGGCCCCCAAGCAGCCCCTCTCCATTTGGGTCTGGGGGCTTTCGTTGGGCCGGGAACCTAGGAGAATCCTGCAAGGTTGCAGTTCGCGGCCCGAGAAGCACTCTCCGGCCAACATGCCCAACTGCAGCAACAGCTCCCAAAGCGAAGGAGCCAGGACCCAAAGACCTAGCTGGCCTGAAGGGCCCCAAGGGGTCCCCCAAGCAGCCCCTCTCAATTTGGGTCTGGGGTCTTTCGTTGGACCGGGAACCTGGGAGAATCCTGCAAGGTTGCAGTTCACGGCCCGAGAAGCACTCTCTGGCCAACGTGCCCAACTGCAGCAACAGCTCCCAAAGCGAAGGAGCCAGGACCCAAAGACCTAGCTGGCCTGAAGGGCACCCAGGGGGCCACCAAGCAGCCCCTCTCCATTTGGGTCTGGGGGCTTTCGTTGGGCATGGATACCTGAGAGGTACCTGCAAGGTTACAGTTCGCGGCCCGAGAAGCACTCTCCGGCCAACATGCCCAACTGCAGCAACAGCTCCCAAAGCGAAGGAGCCAGGACCCAAAGACCTAGCTGGCCTGAAGGGCCCCCAGGGGGGCCCCAAGCAGCCCCTCTCAATTTGGGTCTGGGGGCTTTCGTTGGGCCGGGAACCTGGGAGAATCCTGCAAGGTTGCAGTTCGCGGCCGGAGAAGCACTCTCCGGCCAGCATGCACAACTGCAGCAACAGCTCCCAAACCGAAGGAGCCAGGACCCAAAGACCTAGCTGGCCTGAAGGGCCCCCAGGGGGCCCCAAAGCAGCCCCTCGCCATTTGGGTCTGGGGGCTTTCGTTGGGCATGGATACCTGAGAGGTACCTGCAAGGTTACAGTTCGCAGCCCGAGAAGCACTCTCCGGCCAACATGCTCAACTGCAGCAACAGCTCCCAAACCGAAGGAGCCAGGACCCAAAGACCTAGCTGGCCTGAAGGCCCCCAAGGGACACCCCAAGCAGCACCTCTCCATTTGGGTCTGGGGGCTTTCGTTGGGCCGGGAACCTGGGAGAATCCTGCAAGGTTGCAGTTCGCGGCCCGAGAAGCACTCTCCGGCCAACATGCCCAACTGCAGCAACAGCTCCCAAACCGAAGGAGCCAGGACCCAAAGACCTAGCTGGCCTGAAGGGCCCCCAGGGGGCCCCCAAGCAGCCCCTCTCCATTTGGGTCTGGGGGCTTTCGTTGGGCATGGATACCTGAGAGGTACCTACAAGGTTACAGTTCGCGGCCCGAGATGCACTCTCCGGCCAACATGCTCAACTGCAGCAACAGCTCCCAAACCGAAGGAGCCAGGACCCAAAGACCTAGCTGGCCTGAAGGCCCCCAAGGGGGACCCCAAGCAGCCCCTCTCCATTTGGGTCTGGGGGCTTTCGTTGGGCCGGGAACCTGGGAGATTCCTGCAAGGTTGCAGTTCGCGGCCCGAGAAGCACTCCCCGGCCAACATGCCCAACTGCAGCAACAGCTCCCAAAGCGAAGGAGCCAGGACCCAAAGACCTAGCTGGCCTGAAGGGCCCCCAGGGGGCCCCCAAGCAGCCCCTCTCCATTTGGGTCTGGGGGCTTTTGTTGGGCCGGGAACCTGGGAGATTCCTGCAAGGTTGCAGTTCGCGGCCCGAGAAGCACTCTCCGGCCAACATGCCCAACTGCAGCAACAGCTCCCAAAGCGAAGGAGCCAGGACCCAAAGACCTAGCTGGCCTGAAGGGGCCCCAGGGGGCCCCCAAGCAGCCCCTTTCAATTTGGGTCTGGGGGCTTTCGTTGGGCCGGGAACCTGGGAGGTACCTGCAGGGTTGCAGTTCGTGGCCCGAGAAGCACTCTCCGGCCAACATGCCCAACTGCAGCAACAGCTCCCAAAGCGAAGGAGCCAGGACCCAAAGACCTAGCTGGCCTGAAGGGCCCCCAGGGGGCCCCCAAGCAGCCCCTCTCCGTTTGGGTCTGGGGGCTTTTGTTGGGCCGGGAACCTGGGAGATTCCTGCAAGGTTGCAGTTCGCGGCCCGAGAAGCACTCTCCGGCCAACATGCCCAACTGCAGCAACAGCTCCCAAACCGAAGGAGCCAGGACCCAAAGACCTAGCTGGCCTGAAGGGCCCCCAGGGGGCCCCCAAGCAGCCCCTCTCCATTTGGGTCTGGGGGCTTTCGTTGGGCCGGGAACCTGGGAGATTCCTGCAAGGTTGCAGTTCGCGGCCCGAGAAGCACTCTCCGGCCAACATGCCCAACTGCAGCAACAGCTCCCAAAGCGAAGGAGCCAGGACCCAAAGACCTAGCTGGCCTGAAGGGCCCCCAGGGGGCCCCCAAGCAGCCCCTCTCAATTTGGGTCTGGGGGCTTTCGTTGGGCCGGGAACCTGGGAGATTCCTGCAAGGTTGCAGTTCGCGGCCCGAGAAGCACTCTCCGGCCAACATGCCCAACTGCAGCAACAGCTCCCAAAGCGAAGGAGCCAGGACCCAAAGACCTAGCTGGCCTGAAGGGCCCCCAGGGGGCCCCAAGCAGCCCCTCTCCATTTGGGTCTGGGGGCTTTCGTTGGGCATGGAACCTGGGAGATTCCTGCAAGGTTGCAGTTCGCGGCCCGAGAAGCACTCTCCGGCCAACATGCCCAACTGCAGCAACAGCTCCCAAACCGAAGGAGCCAGGACCCAAAGACCTAGCTGGCCTGAAGGGCCCCCAGGGGGGCCCCAAGCAGCCCCTCTCAATTTGGGTCTGGGGGCTTTCGTTGGGCCGGGAACCTGGGAGAATCCTGCAAGGTTGCAGTTCGCGGCCGGAGAAGCACTCTCCGGCCAGCATGCCCAACTGCAGCAACAGCTCCCAAAGCGAAGGAGGCAGGACACAAAGACCTAGCTGGCCTGAAGGGCCCCCAGGGGGCCCCCAAGCAGCCCCTCTCCATTTGGGTCTGGGGGCTTTCGTTGGGCATGGAACCTGGGAGATTCCTGCAAGGTTGCAGTTCGCGGCCCGAGAAGCACTCTCCGGCCAACATGCCCAACTGCAGCAACAGCTCCCAAAGCGAAGGAGCCAGGACCCAAAGACCTAGCTGGCCTGAAGGGCCCCCAGGGGGGCCCCAAGCAGCCCCTCTCCATTTGGGTCTGGGGGCTTTCGTTGGGCCGGGAACCTGGGAGAATCCTGCAAGGTTGCAGTTCGCGGCCCGAGAAGCACTCTCCGGCCAACATGCCCAACTGCAGCAACAGCTCCCAAAGCGAAGGAGCCAGGACCCAAAGACCTAGCTGGCCAGAAGGGCCCCCAGGGGGCCCCCAAGCAGCCCCTCTCAATTTGGGTCTGGGGGCTTTCGTTGGGCCGGGAACCTGGGAGAATCCTGCAAGGTTGCAGTTCGCGGCCGGAGAAGCACTCTCCGGCCAGCATGCACAACTGCAGCAACAGCTCCCAAACCGAAGGAGCCAGGACCCAAAGACCTAGCTGGCCTGAAGGGCCCCCAGGGGGCCCCAAAGCAGCCCCTCGCCATTTGGGTCTGGGGGCTTTCGTTGGGCATGGATACCTGAGAGGTACCTGCAAGGTTACAGTTCGCAGCCCGAGAAGCACTCTCCGGCCAACATGCTCAACTGCAGCAACAGCTCCCAAACCGAAGGAGCCAGGACCCAAAGACCTAGCTGGCCTGAAGGCCCCCAAGGGACACCCCAAGCAGCACCTCTCCATTTGGGTCTGGGGGCTTTCGTTGGGCCGGGAACCTGGGAGAATCCTGCAAGGTTGCAGTTCGCGGCCCGAGAAGCACTCTCCGGCCAACATGCCCAACTGCAGCAACAGCTCCCAAACCGAAGGAGCCAGGACCCAAAGACCTAGCTGGCCTGAAGGGCCCCCAGGGGGCCCCCAAGCAGCCCCTCTCCATTTGGGTCTGGGGGCTTTCGTTGGGCATGGATACCTGAGAGGTACCTACAAGGTTACAGTTCGCGGCCCGAGATGCACTCTCCGGCCAACATGCTCAACTGCAGCAACAGCTCCCAAACCGAAGGAGCCAGGACCCAAAGACCTAGCTGGCCTGAAGGCCCCCAAGGGGGACCCCAAGCAGCCCCTCTCCATTTGGGTCTGGGGGCTTTCGTTGGGCCGGGAACCTGGGAGATTCCTGCAAGGTTGCAGTTCGCGGCCCGAGAAGCACTCTCCGGCCAACATGCCCAACTGCAGCAACAGCTCCCAAACCGAAGGAGCCAGGACCCAAAGACCTAGCTGGCCTGAAGGGCCCCCAGGGGGCCCCCAAGCAGCCCCTCTCCATTTGGGTCTGGGGGCTTTTGTTGGGCCGGGAACCTGGGAGATTCCTGCAAGGTTGCAGTTCGCGGCCCGAGAAGCACTCTCCGGCCAACATGCCCAACTGCAGCAACAGCTCCCAAAGCGAAGGAGCCAGGACCCAAAGACCTAGCTGGCCTGAAGGGGCCCCAGGGGGCCCCCAAGCAGCCCCTTTCAATTTGGGTCTGGGGGCTTTCGTTGGGCCGGGAACCTGGGAGGTACCTGCAGGGTTGCAGTTCGTGGCCCGAGAAGCACTCTCCGGCCAACATGCCCAACTGCAGCAACAGCTCCCAAAGCGAAGGAGCCAGGACCCAAAGACCTAGCTGGCCTGAAGGGCCCCCAGGGGGCCCCCAAGCAGCCCCTCTCCATTTGGGTCTGGGGGCTTTTGTTGGGCCGGGAACCTGGGAGATTCCTGCAAGGTTGCAGTTCGCGGCCCGAGAAGCACTCTCCGGCCAACATGCCCAACTGCAGCAACAGCTCCCAAAGCGAAGGAGCCAGGACCCAAAGACCTAGCTGGCCTGAAGGGCCCCCAGGGGGCCCCAAGCAGCCCCTCTCCATTTGGGTCTGGGGGCTTTCGTTGGGCATGGAACCTGGGAGATTCCTGCAAGGTTGCAGTTCGCGGCCCGAGAAGCACTCTCCGGCCAACATGCCCAACTGCAGCAACAGCTCCCAAACCGAAGGAGCCAGGACCCAAAGACCTAGCTGGCCTGAAGGGCCCCCAGGGGGGCCCCAAGCAGCCCCTCTCCATTTGGGTCTGGGGGCTTTCGTTGGGCCGGGAACCTGGGAGAATCCTGCAAGGTTGCAGTTCGCGGCCCGAGAAGCACTCTCCGGCCAACATGCCCAACTGCAGCAACAGCTCCCAAAGCGAAGGAGCCAGGACCCAAAGACCTAGCTGGCCAGAAGGGCCCCCAGGGGGCCCCCAAGCAGCCCCTCTCCATTTGGGTCTGGAGGCTTTCGTTGGGCCGGGAACCTGGGAGAATCCTGCAAGGTTGCAGTTCGCGGCCCGAGAAGCACTCTCCGGCCAACATGCTCAACTGCAGCAACAGCTCCCAAACCGAAGGAGCCAGGACCCAAAGACCTAGCTGGCCTGAAGGGCCCCCAGGGGGCCCCCAAGCAGCCCCTCTCCATTTGGGTCTGGGGGCTTTCGTTGGGCCGGGAACCTGGGAGATTCCTGCAAGGTTGCAGTTCGCGGCCCGAGAAGCACTCTCCGGCCAACATGCCCAACTGCAGCAACAGCTCCCAAAGCGAAGGAGCCAGGACCCAAAGACCTAGCTGGCCTGAAGGGCCCCCAGGGGGCCCCCAAGCAGCCCATCTCCATTTGGGTCTGGGGGCTTTCGTTGGGCCGGAAACCTGGGAGGTACCTGCAAGGTTGCAGTTCGCGGCCCGAGAAGCACTCTCCGGCCAACATGCCCAACTGCAGCAACAGCTCCCAAACCGAAGGAGCCAGGACCCAAAGACCTAGCTGGCCTGAAGGGCCCCCAGGGGGCCACCAAGCAGCCCCTCTCAATTTGGGTCTGGGGGCTTTCGTTGGGCATGGATACCTGAGAGGTACCTGCAAGGTTGCAGTTCGCGGCCCGAGAAGCACTCTCCGGCCAACATGCTCAACTGCAGCAACAGCTCCCAAACCGAAGGAGCCAGGACCCAAAGACCTAGCTGGCCTGAAGGGCCCCCAGGGGGCCCCCAAGCAGCCCCTCTCAATTTGGGTCTGGGGGCTTTCGTTGGGCATGGATACCTGAGAGGTACCTGCAAGGTTACAGTTCGCGGCCCGAGAAGCACTCTCCGGCCAACATGCTCAACTGCAGCAATAGCTCCCAAAGCGAAGGAGCCAGGACCCAAAGACCTAGCTGGCCTGAAGGGCCCCCAGGGGGCCCCCAAGCAGCCCCTCTCCATTTGGGTCTGGGGGCTTTCGTTGGGCCGGGAACCTGGGAGGTACCTGCAAGGTTGCAGTTCGCGGCCCGAGAAGCACTCTCCGGCCAACATGCCCAACTGCAGCAACAGCTCCCAAACCGAAGGAGCCAGGACCCAAAGACCTAGCTGGCCTGAAGGGCCCCCAGGGGGGCCCCAAGCAGCCCCTCTCAATTTGGGTCTGGGGGCTTTCGTTGGGCCGGGAACCTGGGAGAATCCTGCAAGGTTGCAGTTCGCGGCCCGAGAAGCACTCTCCGGCCAACATGCCCAACTGCAGCAACAGCTCGCAAACCGAAGGAGCCAGGACCCAAAGACCTAGCTGGCCTGAAGGGCCCCCAGGGGGCCCCCAAGCAGCCCCTCTCAATTTGGGTCTGGGGGCTTTCGTTGGGCCGGGAACCTGGGAGATTCCTGCAAGGTTGCAGTTCGCGGCCCGAGAAGCACTCTCCGGCCAGCATGCCCAACTGCAGCAACAGCTCCCAAAGCGAAGGAGCCAGGACCCAAAGACCTAGCTGGCCTGAAGGGCCCCCAGGGGGCCCCCAAGTAGCACATCTCCTTTTGGGTCTGGGGGCTTTCGTTGGCCATGGAACCTGGGAGATTCCTGCAAGGTTGCAGTTCGCGGCCCGAGAAGCACTCTCCGGCCAACATGCCCAACTGCAGCAACAGCTCCCAAAGCGAAGGAGCCAGGACCCAAAGACCTAGCTGGCCTGAAGGGCCCCCAGGGGGGCCCCAAGCAGCCCCTCTCAATTTGGGTCTGGGGGCTTTCGTTGGGCCGGGAACCTGGGAGAATCCTGCAAGGTTGCAGTTCGCGGCCCGAGAAGCACTCTCCGCCCAACATGCCCAACTGCAGCAACAGCTCCCAAAGCGAAGGAGCCAGGACCCAAAGACCTAGCTGGCCTGAAGGGCCCCCAGGGGGCCCCCAAGCAGCCCCTCTCCATTTGGGTCTGGGGGCTTTCGTTGGGCCGGGAACCTAGGAGAATCCTGCAAGGTTGCAGTTCGCGGCCCGAGAAGCACTCTCCGGCCAACATGCTCAACTGCAGCAACAGCTCCCAAACCGAAGGAGCCAGGACCCAAAGACCTAGCTGGCCTGAAGGGCCCCAAGGGGTCCCCCAAGCAGCCCCTCTCCATTTGGGTCTGGGGTCTTTCGTTGGGCCGGGAACCTGGGAGAATCCTGCAAGGTTGCAGTTCGCGGCCCGAGAAGCACTCTCCGGCCAACATGCCCAACTGCAGCAACAGCTCCCAAACCGAAGGAGCCAGGACCCAAAGACCTAGCTGGCCTGAAGGGCCCCCAGGGGGCCACCAAGCAGCCCCTCTCCATTTGGGTCTGGGGGCTTTCGTTGGGCATGGATACCTGAGAGGTACCTGCAAGGTTACAGTTCGCGGCCCGAGAAGCACTCTCCGGCCAACATGCCCAACTGCAGCAACAGTTCCCAAACCGAAGGAGCCAGGACCCAAAGACCTAGCTGGCCTGAAGGGCCCCCAGGGGGGCCCCAAGCAGCCCCTCTCAATTTGGGTCTGGGGGCTTTCGTTGGGCCGGGAACCTGGGAGAATCCTGCAAGGTTGCAGTTCGCGGCCGGAGAAGCACTCTCCGGCCAGCATGCCCAACTGCAGCAACAGCTCCCAAAGCGAAGGAGCCAGGACCCAAAGAGCTAGGTGACCTGAAGGGCCCCCAGGGGGCCCCCAAGCAGCCCCTCTCCATTTGGGTCTGGGGGCTTTCGTTGGGCCGGGAACCTGGGAGATTCCTGCAAGGTTGCAGTTCGCGGCCCGAGAAGCACTCTCCGGCCAGCATGCCCAACTGCAGCAACAGCTCCCAAAGCGAAGGAGCCAGGACCCAAAGACCTAGCTGGCCTGAAGGGCCCCCAGGGGGCCCCCAAGTAGCCCATCTCCATTTGGGTCTGGGGGCTTTCGTTGGCCATGGAACCTGGGAGATTCCTGCAAGGTTGCAGTTCGCGGCCCGAGAAGCACTCTCCGGCCAACATGCCCAACTGCAGCAACAGCTCCCAAACCGAAGGAGCCAGGACCCAAAGACCTAGCTGGCCTGAAGGGCCCCCAGGGGGGCCCCAAGCAGCCCCTCTCCATTTGGGTCTGGGGGCTTTCGTTGGGCCGGGAACCTGGGAGAATCCTGCAAGGTTGCAGTTCGCGGCCCGAGAAGCACTCTCCGGCCAACATGCCCAACTGCAGCAACAGCTCCCAAAGCGAAGGAGCCAGGACCCAAAGACCTAGCTGGCCTGAAGGGCCCCCAGGGGGCCCCCAAGCAGCCCCTCTCCATTTGGGTCTGGGGGCTTTCGTTGGGCATGGATACCTGAGAGGTACCTACAAGGTTACAGTTCGCGGCCCGAGATGCACTCTCCGGCCAACATGCTCAACTGCAGCAACAGCTCCCAAACCGAAGGAGCCAGGACCCAAAGACCTAGCTGGCCTGAAGGCCCCCAAGGGGGACCCCAAGCAGCCCCTCTCCATTTGGGTCTGGGGGCTTTCGTTGGGCCGGGAACCTGGGAGATTCCTGCAAGGTTGCAGTTCGCGGCCCGAGAAGCACTCCCCGGCCAACATGCCCAACTGCAGCAACAGCTCCCAAACCGAAGGAGCCAGGACCCAAAGACCTAGCTGGCCTGAAGGGCCCCCAGGGGGCCCCCAAGCAGCCCCTCTCCATTTGGGTCTGGGGGCTTTTGTTGGGCCGGGAACCTGGGAGATTCCTGCAAGGTTGCAGTTCGCGGCCCGAGAAGCACTCTCCGGCCAACATGCCCAACTGCAGCAACAGCTCCCAAAGCGAAGGAGCCAGGACCCAAAGACCTAGCTGGCCTGAAGGGGCCCCAGGGGGCCCCCAAGCAGCCCCTTTCAATTTGGGTCTGGGGGCTTTCGTTGGGCCGGGAACCTGGGAGGTACCTGCAGGGTTGCAGTTCGTGGCCCGAGAAGCACTCTCCGGCCAACATGCCCAACTGCAGCAACAGCTCCCAAAGCGAAGGAGCCAGGACCCAAAGACCTAGCTGGCCTGAAGGGCCCCCAGGGGGCCCCCAAGCAGCCCCTCTCCATTTGGGTCTGGGGGCTTTTGTTGGGCCGGGAACCTGGGAGATTCCTGCAAGGTTGCAGTTCGCGGCCCGAGAAGCACTCTCCGGCCAACATGCCCAACTGCAGCAACAGCTTCCAAAGCGAAGGAGCCAGGACCCAAAGACCTAGCTGGCCTGAAGGGCCCCCAGGGGGCCCCAAGCAGCCCCTCTCCATTTGGGTCTGGGGGCTTTCGTTGGGCATGGAACCTGGGAGATTCCTGCAAGGTTGCAGTTCGCGGCCCGAGAAGCACTCTCCGGCCAACATGCCCAACTGCAGCAACAGCTCCCAAACCGAAGGAGCCAGGACCCAAAGACCTAGCTGGCCTGAAGGGCCCCCAGGGGGGCCCCAAGCAGCCCCTCTCAATTTGGGTCTGGGGGCTTTCGTTGGGCCGGGAACCTGGGAGAATCCTGCAAGGTTGCAGTTCGCGGCCGGAGAAGCACTCTCCGGCCAGCATGCCCAACTGCAGCAACAGCTCCCAAAGCGAAGGAGGCAGGACACAAAGACCTAGCTGGCCTGAAGGGCCCCCAGGGGGCCCCCAAGCAGCCCCTCTCCATTTGGGTCTGGGGGCTTTCGTTGGGCATGGAACCTGGGAGATTCCTGCAAGGTTGCAGTTCGCGGCCCGAGAAGCACTCTCCGGCCAACATGTCCAACTGCAGCAACAGCTCCCAAAGCGAAGGAGCCAGGACCCAAAGACCTAGCTGGCCTGAAGGGCCCCCAGGGGGGCCCCAAGGAGCCCCTCTCCATTTGGGTCTGGGGGCTTTCGTTGGGCCGGGAACCTGGGAGAATCCTGCAAGGTTGCAGTTCGCGGCCCGAGAAGCACTCTCCGGCCAACATGCCCAACTGCAGCAACAGCTCCCAAAGCGAAGGAGCCAGGACCCAAAGACCTAGCTGGCCAGAAGGGCCCCCAGGGGGCCCCCAAGCAGCCCCTCTCCATTTGGGTCTGGGGGCTTTCGTTGGGCCGGGAACCTGGGAGAATCCTGCAAGGTTGCAGTTCGCGGCCCGAGAAGCACTCTCCGGCCAACATGCTCAACTGCAGCAACAGCTCCCAAACCGAAGGAGCCAGGACCCAAAGACCTAGCTGGCCTGAAGGGCCCCCAGGGGGCCCCCAAGCAGCCCCTCTCCATTTGGGTCTGGGGGCTTTCGTTGGGCCGGGAACCTGGGAGATTCCTGCAAGGTTGCAGTTCGCGGCCCGAGAAGCACTCTCCGGCCAACATGCCCAACTGCAGCAACAGCTCCCAAAGCGAAGGAGCCAGGACCCAAAGACCTAGCTGGCCTGAAGGGCCCCCAGGGGGCCCCCAAGCAGCCCATCTCCATTTGGGTCTGGGGGCTTTCGTTGGGCCGGAAACCTGGGAGGTACCTGCAAGGTTGCAGTTCGCGGCCCGAGAAGCACTCTCCGGCCAACATGCCCAACTGCAGCAACAGCTCCCAAAGCGAAGGAGCCAGGACCCAAAGACCTAGCTGGCCTGAAGGGCCCCCAGGGGGCCACCAAGCAGCCCCTCTCAATTTGGGTCTGGGGGCTTTCGTTGGGCATGGATACCTGAGAGGTACCTGCAAGGTTGCAGTTCGCGGCCCGAGAAGCACTCTCCGGCCAACATGCTCAACTGCAGCAACAGCTCCCAAACCGAAGGAGCCAGGACCCAAAGACCTAGCTGGCCTGAAGGGCCCCCAGGGGGCCCCCAAGCAGCCCCTCTCAATTTGGGTCTGGGGGCTTTCGTTGGGCATGGATACCTGAGAGGTACCTGCAAGGTTACAGTTCGCGGCCCGAGAAGCACTCTCCGGCCAACATGCTCAACTGCAGCAATAGCTCCCAAAGCGAAGGAGCCAGGATCCAAAGACCTAGCTGGCCTGAAGGGCCCCCAGGGGGCCCCCAAGCAGCCCCTCTCAATTTGGGTCTGGGGGCTTTCGTTGGGCCGGGAACCTGGGAGGTACCTGCAAGGTTGCAGTTCGCGGCCCGAGAAGCACTCTCCGGCCAACATGCCCAACTGCAGCAACAGCTCCCAAACCGAAGGAGCCAGGACCCAAAGACCTAGCTGGCCTGAAGGGCCCCCAGGGGGGCCCCAAGCAGCCCCTCTCAATTTGGGTCTGGGGGCTTTCGTTGGGCCGGGAACCTGGGAGAATCCTGCAAGGTTGCAGTTCGCGGCCCGAGAAGCACTCTCCGGCCAACATGCCCAACTGCAGCAACAGCTCGCAAACCGAAGGAGCCAGGACCCAAAGACCTAGCTGGCCTGAAGGGCCCCCAGGGGGCCCCCAAGCAGCCCCTCTCAATTTGGGTCTGGGGGCTTTCGTTGGGCCGGGAACCTGGGAGATTCCTGCAAGGTTGCAGTTCGCGGCCCGAGAAGCACTCTCCGGCCAGCATGCCCAACTGCAGCAACAGCTCCCAAAGCGAAGGAGCCAGGACCCAAAGACCTAGCTGGCCTGAAGGGCCCCCAGGGGGCCCCCAAGTAGCACATCTCCTTTTGGGTCTGGGGGCTTTCGTTGGCCATGGAACCTGGGAGATTCCTGCAAGGTTGCAGTTCGCGGCCCGAGAAGCACTCTCCGGCCAACATGCCCAACTGCAGCAACAGCTCCCAAAGCGAAGGAGCCAGGACCCAAAGACCTAGCTGGCCTGAAGGGCCCCCAGGGGGGCCCCAAGCAGCCCCTCTCAATTTGGGTCTGGGGGCTTTCGTTGGGCCGGGAACCTGGGAGAATCCTGCAAGGTTGCAGTTCGCGGCCCGAGAAGCACTCTCCGCCCAACATGCCCAACTGCAGCAACAGCTCCCAAAGCGAAGGAGCCAGGACCCAAAGACCTAGCTGGCCTGAAGGGCCCCCAGGGGGCCCCCAAGCAGCCCCTCTCCATTTGGGTCTGGGGGCTTTCGTTGGGCCGGGAACCTAGGAGAATCCTGCAAGGTTGCAGTTCGCGGCCCGAGAAGCACTCTCCGGCCAACATGCTCAACTGCAGCAACAGCTCCCAAACCGAAGGAGCCAGGACCCAAAGACCTAGCTGGCCTGAAGGGCCCCAAGGGGTCCCCCAAGCAGCCCCTCTCCATTTGGGTCTGGGGTCTTTCGTTGGGCCGGGAACCTGGGAGAATCCTGCAAGGTTGCAGTTCGCGGCCCGAGAAGCACTCTCCGGCCAACATGCCCAACTGCAGCAACAGCTCCCAAACCGAAGGAGCCAGGACCCAAAGACCTAGCTGGCCTGAAGGGCCCCCAGGGGGCCACCAAGCAGCCCCTCTCCATTTGGGTCTGGGGGCTTTCGTTGGGCATGGATACTTGAGAGGTACCTGCAAGGTTACAGTTCGCGGCCCGAGAAGCACTCTCCGGCCAACATGCCCAACTGCAGCAACAGTTCCCAAACCGAAGGAGCCAGGACCCAAAGACCTAGCTGGCCTGAAGGGCCCCCAGGGGGGCCCCAAGCAGCCCCTCTCAATTTGGGTCTGGGGGCTTTCGTTGGGCCGGGAACCTGGGAGAATCCTGCAAGGTTGCAGTTCGCGGCCGGAGAAGCACTCTCCGGCCAGCATGCCCAACTGCAGCAACAGCTCCCAAAGCGAAGGAGCCAGGACCCAAAGAGCTAGGTGACCTGAAGGGCCCCCAGGGGGCCCCCAAGCAGCCCCTCTCCATTTGGGTCTGGGGGCTTTCGTTGGGCCGGGAACCTGGGAGATTCCTGCAAGGTTGCAGTTCGCGGCCCGAGAAGCACTCTCCGGCCAGCATGCCCAACTGCAGCAACAGCTCCCAAAGCGAAGGAGCCAGGACCCAAAGACCTAGCTGGCCTGAAGGGCCCCCAGGGGGCCCCCAAGTAGCCCATCTCCATTTGGGTCTGGGGGCTTTCGTTGGCCATGGAACCTGGGAGATTCCTGCAAGGTTGCAGTTCGCGGCCCGAGAAGCACTCTCCGGCCAACATGCCCAACTGCAGCAACAGCTCCCAAACCGAAGGAGCCAGGACCCAAAGACCTAGCTGGCCTGAAGGGCCCCCAGGGGGGCCCCAAGCAGCCCCTCTCAATTTGGGTCTGGGGGCTTTCGTTGGGCCGGGAACCTGGGAGGTACCTGCAAGGTTGCAGTTCGCGGCCCGAGAAGCACTCTCCGGCCAACATGCCCAACTGCAGCAACAGCTCCCAAAGCGAAGGAGCCAGGACCCAAAGACCTAGCTGGCCTGAAGGGCCCCCAGGGGGCCCCCAAGCAGCCCCTCTCCATTTGGGTCTGGGGGCTTTCGTTGGGCCGGGAACCTAGGAGAATCCTGCAAGGTTGCAGTTCGCGGCCCGAGAAGCACTCTCCGGCCAGCATGCCCAACTGCAGCAACAGCTCCCAAAGCGAAGGAGCCAGGACCCAAAGACCTAGCTGGCCTGAAGGGCCCCCAGGGGGCCCCCAAGTAGCACATCTCCTTTTGGGTCTGGGGGCTTTCGTTGGCCATGGAACCTGGGAGATTCCTGCAAGGTTGCAGTTCGCGGCCCGAGAAGCACTCTCCGGCCAACATGCCCAACTGCAGCAACAGCTCCCAAAGCGAAGGAGCCAGGACCCAAAGACCTAGCTGGCCTGAAGGGCCCCCAGGGGGGCCCCAAGCAGCCCCTCTCAATTTGGGTCTGGGGGCTTTCGTTGGGCCGGGAACCTGGGAGAATCCTGCAAGGTTGCAGTTCGCGGCCCGAGAAGCACTCTCCGCCCAACATGCCCAACTGCAGCAACAGCTCCCAAAGCGAAGGAGCCAGGACCCAAAGACCTAGCTGGCCTGAAGGGCCCCCAGGGGGCCCCCAAGCAGCCCCTCTCCATTTGGGTCTGGGGGCTTTCGTTGGGCCGGGAACCTAGGAGAATCCTGCAAGGTTGCAGTTCGCGGCCCGAGAAGCACTCTCCGGCCAACATGCTCAACTGCAGCAACAGCTCCCAAACCGAAGGAGCCAGGACCCAAAGACCTAGCTGGCCTGAAAGGCCCCAAGGGGTCCCCCAAGCAGCCCCTCTCCATTTGGGTCTGGGGTCTTTCGTTGGGCCGGGAACCTGGGAGAATCCTGCAAGGTTGCAGTTCGCGGCCCGAGAAGCACTCTCCGGCCAACATGCCCAACTGCAGCAACAGCTCCCAAACCGAAGGAGCCAGGACCCAAAGACCTAGCTGGCCTGAAGGGCCCCCAGGGGGCCACCAAGCAGCCCCTCTCCATTTGGGTCTGGGGGCTTTCGTTGGGCATGGATACCTGAGAGGTACCTGCAAGGTTACAGTTCGCGGCCCGAGAAGCACTCTCCGGCCAACATGCCCAACTGCAGCAACAGTTCCCAAACCGAAGGAGCCAGGACCCAAAGACCTAGCTGGCCTGAAGGGCCCCCAGGGGGGCCCCAAGCAGCCCCTCTCAATTTGGGTCTGGGGGCTTTCGTTGGGCCGGGAACCTGGGAGAATCCTGCAAGGTTGCAGTTCGCGGCCGGAGAAGCACTCTCCGGCCAGCATGCCCAACTGCAGCAACAGCTCCCAAAGCGAAGGAGCCAGGACCCAAAGAGCTAGGTGACCTGAAGGGCCCCCAGGGGGCCCCCAAGCAGCCCCTCTCCATTTGGGTCTGGGGGCTTTCGTTGGGCCGGGAACCTGGGAGATTCCTGCAAGGTTGCAGTTCGCGGCCCGAGAAGCACTCTCCGGCCAGCATGCCCAACTGCAGCAACAGCTCCCAAAGCGAAGGAGCCAGGACCCAAAGACCTAGCTGGCCTGAAGGGCCCCCAGGGGGCCCCCAAGTAGCCCATCTCCATTTGGGTCTGGGGGCTTTCGTTGGCCATGGAACCTGGGAGATTCCTGCAAGGTTGCAGTTCGCGGCCCGAGAAGCACTCTCCGGCCAACATGCCCAACTGCAGCAACAGCTCCCAAACCGAAGGAGCCAGGACCCAAAGACCTAGCTGGCCTGAAGGGCCCCCAGGGGGGCCCCAAGCAGCCCCTCTCAATTTGGGTCTGGGGGCTTTCGTTGGGCCGGGAACCTGGGAGGTACCTGCAAGGTTGCAGTTCGCGGCCCGAGAAGCACTCTCCGGCCAACATGCCCAACTGCAGCAACAGCTCCCAAAGCGAAGGAGCCAGGACCCAAAGACCTAGCTGGCCTGAAGGGCCCCCAGGGGGCCCCCAAGCAGCCCCTCTCCATTTGGGTCTGGGGGCTTTCGTTGGGCCGGGAACCTAGGAGAATCCTGCAAGGTTGCAGTTCGCGGCCCGAGAAGCACTCTCCGGCCAACATGCCCAACTGCAGCAACAGCTCCCAAAGCGAAGGAGCCAGGACCCAAAGACCTAGCTGGCCTGAAGGGCCCCCAGGGGGCCCCCAAGCAGCCCCTCTCAATTTGGGTCTGGGGTCTTTCGTTGGGCCGGGAACCTGGGAGAATCCTGCAAGGTTGCAGTTCACGGCCCGAGAAGCACTCTCCGGCCAACATGCCCAACTGCAGCAACAGCTCCCAAAGCGAAGGAGCCAGGACCCAAAGACCTAGCTGGCCTGAAGGGCTCCCAGGGGGCCACCAAGCAGCCCCTCTCCATTTGGGTCTGGGGGCTTTCGTTGGGCATGGATACCTGAGAGGTACCTGCAAGGTTACAGTTCGCGGCCCGAGAAGCACTCTCCGGCCAACATGCCCAACTGCAGCAACAGCTCCCAAAGCGAAGGAGCCAGGACCCAAAGACCTAGCTGGCCTGAAGGGCCCCCAGGGGGGCCCCAAGCAGCCCCTCTCAATTTGGGTCTGGGGGCTTTCGTTGGGCCGGGAACCTGGGAGAATCCTGCAAGGTTGCAGTTCGCGGCCGGAGAAGCACTCTCCGGCCAGCATGCACAACTGCAGCAACAGCTCCCAAACCGAAGGAGCCAGGACCCAAAGACCTAGCTGGCCTGAAGGGCCCCCAGGGGGCCCCAAAGCAGCCCCTCGCCATTTGGGTCTGGGGGCTTTCGTTGGGCATGGATACCTGAGAGGTACCTGCAAGGTTACAGTTCGCAGCCCGAGAAGCACTCTCCGGCCAACATGCTCAACTGCAGCAACAGCTCCCAAACCGAAGGAGCCAGGACCCAAAGACCTAGCTGGCCTGAAGGCCCCCAAGGGACACCCCAAGCAGCCCCTCTCCATTTGGGTCTGGGGGCTTTCGTTGGGCCGGGAACCTGGGAGAATCCTGCAAGGTTGCAGTTCGCGGCCCGAGAAGCACTCTCCGGCCAACATGCCCAACTGCAGCAACAGCTCCCAAACCGAAGGAGCCAGGACCCAAAGACCTAGCTGGCCTGAAGGGCCCCCAGTGGGCCACCAAGCAGCCCCTCTCAATTTGGGCCTGGGGGCTTTCGTTGGGCATAGATACCTGAGAGGTACCTGCAAGGTTACAGTTCGCGGCCCGAGAAGCACTCTCCGGCCAACATGCCCAACTGCAGCAACAGCTCCCAAACCGAAGGAGCCAGGACCCAAAGACCTAGCTGGCCTGAAGGGCCCCCAGGGGGCCCCCAAGCAGCCCCTCTCAATTTGGGTCTGGGGGCTTTCGTTGGGCCGGGAACCTAGGAGAATCCTGCAAGGTTGCAGTTCGCGGCCCGAGAAGCACTCTCCGGCCAACATGCCCAACTGCAGCAACAGCTCCCAAAGCGAAGGAGCCAGGACCCAAAGACCTAGCTGGCCTGAAGGGCCCCAAGGGGTCCCCCAAGCAGCCCCTCTCAATTTGGGTCTGGGGTCTTTCGTTGGGCCGGGAACCTGGGAGAATCCTGCAAGGTTGCAGTTCGCGGCCCGAGAAGCACTCTCCGGCCAACATGCCCAACTGCAGCAACAGCTCCCAAAGCGAAGGAGCCAGGACCCAAAGACCTAGCTGGCCTGAAGGGCCCCCAGGGGGCCACCAAGCAGCCCCTCTCCATTTGGGTCTGGGGGCTTTCGTTGGGCATGGATACCTGAGAGGTACCTGCAAGGTTACAGTTCGCGGCCCGAGAAGCACTCTCCGGCCAACATGCCCAACTGCAGCAACAGCTCCCAAAGCGAAGGAGCCAGGACCCAAAGACCTAGCTGGCCTGAAGGGCCCCCAGGGGGGCCCCAAGCAGCCCCTCTCAATTTGGTTCTGGGGGCTTTCGTTGGGCCGGGAACCTGGGAGAATCCTGCAAGGTTGCAGTTCGCGGCCGGAGAAGCACTCTCCGGCCAGCATGCACAACTGCAGCAACAGCTCCCAAAGCGAAGGAGCCAGGACCCAAAGACCTAGCTGGCCTGAAGGGCCCCCAGGGGGCCCCAAAGCAGCCCCTCGCCATTTGGGTCTGGGGGCTTTCGTTGGGCATGGATATCTGAGAGGTACCTGCAAGGTTACAGTTCGCGGCCCGAGAAGCACTCTCCGGCCAACATGCTCAACTGCAGCAACAGCTCCCAAACCGAAGGAGCCAGGACCCAAAGACCTAGCTGGCCTGAAGGCCCCCAAGGGACACCCCAAGCAGCCCCTCTCCATTTGGGTCTGGGGGCTTTCGTTGGGCCGGGAACCTGGGAGAATCCTGCAAGGTTGCAGTTCGCGGCCCGAGAAGCACTCTCCGGCCAACATTCTCAACTGCAGCAACAGCTCCCAAACCGAAGGAGCCAGGACCCAAAGACCTAGCTGGCCTGAAGGGCCCCCAGGGGGCCACCAAGCAGCCCCTCTCAATTTGGGTCTGGGGGCTTTCGTTGGGCATAGATACCTGAGAGGTACCTGCAAGGTTACAGTTCGCGGCCCGAGAAGCACTCTCCGGCCAACATGCACAACTGCAGCAACAGCTCCCAAACCGAAGGAGCCAGGACCCAAAGACCTAGCTGGCCTGAAGGGCCCCCAGGGGGCCCCCAAGCAGCCCCTCTCCATTTGGGTCTGGGGGCTTTCGTTGGGCATGGAACCTGGGAGATTCCTGCAAGGTTGCAGTTCGCGGCCCGAGAAGCACTCCCCGGCCAACATGCCCAACTGCAGCAACAGCTCCCAAACCGAAGGAGCCAGGACCCAAAGACCTAGCTGGCCTGAAGGGCCCCCAGGGGGCCCCCAAGCAGCCCCTCTCCATTTGGGTCTGGGGGCTTTCGTTGGGCCGGGAACCTGGGAGAATCCTGCAAGGTTGCAGTTCGCAGCCCGAGAAGCACTCTCCGCCCAACATGCCCAACTGCAGCAACAGTTCCCAAACCGAAGGAGCCAGGACCCAAAGACCTAGCTGGCCTGCAGGGCCCCCAGGGGGCCCCCAAGCAGCCCCTCTCCATTTGGGTCTGGGGGCTTTTGTTGGGCCGGGAACCTGGGAGATTCCTGCAAGGTTGCAGTTCGCGGCCCGAGAAGCACTCTCCGGCCAACATGCCCAACTGCAGCAACAGCTCCCAAACCGAAGGAGCCAGGACCCAAAGACCTAGCTGGCCTGAAGGGCCCCCAGGGGGCCCCCAAGCAGCCCCTCTCCATTTGGGTCTGGGGGCTTTCGTTGGGCCGGGAACCTGGGAGAATCCTGCAAGGTTGCAGTTCGCGGCCCGAGAAGCACTCTCCGCCCAACATGCCCAACTGCACCAACAGTTCCCAAACCGAAGGAGCCAGGACCCAAAGACCTAGCTGGCCTGAAGGGACCCCAGGGGGCCCCCAAGCAGCCCCTCTCCATTTGGGTCTGGGGGCTTTTGTTGGGCCGGGAACCTGGGAGATTCCTGCAAGGTTGCAGTTCGCGGCCCGAGAAGCACTCTCCGGCCAACATGCCCAACTGCAGCAACAGCTCCCAAAGCGAAGGAGCCAGGACCCAAAGACCTAGCTGGCCTGAAGGGCCCCCAGGGGGCCCCCAAGCAGCCCCTCTCCATTTGGGTCTGGGGGCTTTTGTTGGGCCGGGAACCTGGGTGATTCCTGCAAGGTTGCAGTTCGCGGCCCGAGAAGCACTCTCCGGCCAACATGCCCAACTGCAGCAACAGCTCCCAAAGCGAAGGAGCCAGGACCCAAAGACCTAGCTGGCCTGAAGGGCTCCCAGGGGGCCACCAAGCAGCCCCTCTCCATTTGGGTCTGGGGGCTTTCGTTGGGCATGGATACCTGAGAGGTACCTGCAAGGTTACAGTTCGCGGCCCGAGAAGCACTCTCCGGCCAACATGCCCAACTGCAGCAACAGCTCCCAAAGCGAAGGAGCCAGGACCCAAAGACCTAGCTGGCCTGAAGGGCCCCCAGGGGGGCCCCAAGCAGCCCCTCTCAATTTGGGTCTGGGGGCTTTCGTTGGGCCGGGAACCTGGGAGAATCCTGCAAGGTTGCAGTTCGCGGCCGGAGAAGCACTCTCCGGCCAGCATGCACAACTGCAGCAACAGCTCCCAAACCGAAGGAGCCAGGACCCAAAGACCTAGCTGGCCTGAAGGGCCCCCAGGGGGCCCCAAAGCAGCCCCTCGCCATTTGGGTCTGGGGGCTTTCGTTGGGCATGGATACCTGAGAGGTACCTGCAAGGTTACAGTTCGCAGCCCGAGAAGCACTCTCCGGCCAACATGCTCAACTGCAGCAACAGCTCCCAAACCGAAGGAGCCAGGACCCAAAGACCTAGCTGGCCTGAAGGCCCCCAAGGGACACCCCAAGCAGCCCCTCTCCATTTGGGTCTGGGGGCTTTCGTTGGGCCGGGAACCTGGGAGAATCCTGCAAGGTTGCAGTTCGCGGCCCGAGAAGCACTCTCCGGCCAACATGCCCAACTGCAGCAACAGCTCCCAAACCGAAGGAGCCAGGACCCAAAGACCTAGCTGGCCTGAAGGGCCCCCAGTGGGCCACCAAGCAGCCCCTCTCAATTTGGGCCTGGGGGCTTTCGTTGGGCATAGATACCTGAGAGGTACCTGCAAGGTTACAGTTCGCGGCCCGAGAAGCACTCTCCGGCCAACATGCCCAACTGCAGCAACAGCTCCCAAACCGAAGGAGCCAGGACCCAAAGACCTAGCTGGCCTGAAGGGCCCCCAGGGGGCCCCCAAGCAGCCCCTCTCAATTTGGGTCTGGGGGCTTTCGTTGGGCCGGGAACCTAGGAGAATCCTGCAAGGTTGCAGTTCGCGGCCCGAGAAGCACTCTCCGGCCAACATGCCCAACTGCAGCAACAGCTCCCAAAGCGAAGGAGCCAGGACCCAAAGACCTAGCTGGCCTGAAGGGCCCCAAGGGGTCCCCCAAGCAGCCCCTCTCAATTTGGGTCTGGGGTCTTTCGTTGGGCCGGGAACCTGGGAGAATCCTGCAAGGTTGCAGTTCGCGGCCCGAGAAGCACTCTCCGGCCAACATGCCCAACTGCAGCAACAGCTCCCAAAGCGAAGGAGCCAGGACCCAAAGACCTAGCTGGCCTGAAGGGCCCCCAGGGGGCCACCAAGCAGCCCCTCTCCATTTGGGTCTGGGGGCTTTCGTTGGGCATGGATACCTGAGAGGTACCTGCAAGGTTACAGTTCGCGGCCCGAGAAGCACTCTCCGGCCAACATGCCCAACTGCAGCAACAGCTCCCAAAGCGAAGGAGCCAGGACCCAAAGACCTAGCTGGCCTGAAGGGCCCCCAGGGGGGCCCCAAGCAGCCCCTCTCAATTTGGGTCTGGGGGCTTTCGTTGGGCCGGGAACCTGGGAGAATCCTGCAAGGTTGCAGTTCGCGGCCGGAGAAGCACTCTCCGGCCAGCATGCACAACTGCAGCAACAGCTCCCAAAGCGAAGGAGCCAGGACCCAAAGACCTAGCTGGCCTGAAGGGCCCCCAGGGGGCCCCAAAGCAGCCCCTCGCCATTTGGGTCTGGGGGCTTTCGTTGGGCATGGATATCTGAGAGGTACCTGCAAGGTTACAGTTCGCGGCCCGAGAAGCACTCTCCGGCCAACATGCTCAACTGCAGCAACAGCTCCCAAACCGAAGGAGCCAGGACCCAAAGACCTAGCTGGCCTGAAGGCCCCCAAGGGACACCCCAAGCAGCCCCTCTCCATTTGGGTCTGGGGGCTTTCGTTGGGCCGGGAACCTGGGAGAATCCTGCAAGGTTGCAGTTCGCGGCCCGAGAAGCACTCTCCGGCCAACATTCTCAACTGCAGCAACAGCTCCCAAACCGAAGGAGCCAGGACCCAAAGACCTAGCTGGCCTGAAGGGCCCCCAGGGGGCCACCAAGCAGCCCCTCTCAATTTGGGTCTGGGGGCTTTCGTTGGGCATAGATACCTGAGAGGTACCTGCAAGGTTACAGTTCGCGGCCCGAGAAGCACTCTCCGGCCAACATGCACAACTGCAGCAACAGCTCCCAAACCGAAGGAGCCAGGACCCAAAGACCTAGCTGGCCTGAAGGGCCCCCAGGGGGCCCCCAAGCAGCCCCTCTCCATTTGGGTCTGGGGGCTTTCGTTGGGCATGGAACCTGGGAGATTCCTGCAAGGTTGCAGTTCGCGGCCCGAGAAGCACTCCCCGGCCAACATGCCCAACTGCAGCAACAGCTCCCAAACCGAAGGAGCCAGGACCCAAAGACCTAGCTGGCCTGAAGGGCCCCCAGGGGGCCCCCAAGCAGCCCCTCTCCATTTGGGTCTGGGGGCTTTCGTTGGGCCGGGAACCTGGGAGAATCCTGCAAGGTTGCAGTTCGCAGCCCGAGAAGCACTCTCCGCCCAACATGCCCAACTGCAGCAACAGTTCCCAAACCGAAGGAGCCAGGACCCAAAGACCTAGCTGGCCTGCAGGGCCCCCAGGGGGCCCCCAAGCAGCCCCTCTCCATTTGGGTCTGGGGGCTTTTGTTGGGCCGGGAACCTGGGAGATTCCTGCAAGGTTGCAGTTCGCGGCCCGAGAAGCACTCTCCGGCCAACATGCCCAACTGCAGCAACAGTTCCCAAACCGAAGGAGCCAGGACCCAAAGACCTAGCTGGCCTGAAGGGACCCCAGGGGGCCCCCAAGCAGCCCCTCTCCATTTGGGTCTGGGGGCTTTTGTTGGGCCGGGAACCTGGGAGATTCCTGCAAGGTTGCAGTTCGCGGCCCGAGAAGCACTCTCCGGCCAACATGCCCAACTGCAGCAACAGCTCCCAAAGCGAAGGAGCCAGGACCCAAAGACCTAGCTGGCCTGAAGGGCCCCCAGGGGGCCCCCAAGCAGCCCCTCTCCATTTGGGTCTGGGGGCTTTTGTTGGGCCGGGAACCTGGGTGATTCCTGCAAGGTTGCAGTTCGCGGCCCGAGAAGCACTCTCCGGCCAACATGCCCAACTGCAGCAACAGCTCCCAAACCGAAGGAGCCAGGACCCAAAGAGCTAGCTGGCCTGAAGGGCCCCCAGGGGGCCCCCAAGCAGCCCCTCTCCATTTGGGTCTGGGGGCTTTCGTTGGGCCGGGAACCTGGGAGATTCCTGCAAGGTTGCAGTTCGCGGCCCGAGAAGCACTCTCCGGCCAACATTCTCAACTGCAGCAACAGCTCCCAAAGCGAAGGAGCCAGGACCCAAAGACCTAGCTGGCCTGAAGGGCCCCCAGGGGGCCCCCAAGCAGCCCCTCTCAATTTGGGTCTGGGGGCTTTCGTTGGGCCGGGAACCTGGGAGAATCCTGCAAGGTTGCAGTTCGCGGCCCGAGAAGCACTCTCCGGCCAACATGCCCAACTGCAGCAACAGCTCCCAAAGCGAAGGAGCCAGGACCCAAAGACCTAGCTGGCCTGAAGGGCCCCCAGGGGGCCCCCAAACAGCCCCTCTCCATTTGGGTCTGGGGGCTTTCGTTGGGCATGGAACCTGGGAGATTCCTGCAAGGTTGCAGTTCGCGGCCCGAGAAGCACTCTCCGGCCAACATGCCCAACTGCAGCAACAGCTCCCAAACCGAAGGAGCCAGGACCCAAAGACCTAGCTGGCCTGAAGGGCCCCCAGGGGGGCCCCAAGCAGCCCCTCTCAATTTGGGTCTGGGGGCTTTCGTTGGGCCGGGAACCTGGGAGAATCCTGCAAGGTTGCAGTTCGCGGCCGGAGAAGCACTCTCCGGCCAGCATGCACAACTGCAGCAACAGCTCCCAAAGCGAAGGAGCCAGGACCCAAAGACCTAGCTGGCCTGAAGGGCCCCCAGGGGGCCCCCAAGCAGCCCATCTCCATTTGGGTCTGGGGGCTTTCGTTGGGCATGGAACCTGGGAGATTCCTGCAAGGTTGCAGTTCGCGGCCCGAGAAGCACTCTCCGGCCAACATGCCCAACTGCAGCAACAGCTCCCAAAGCGAAGGAGCCAGGACCCAAAGACCTAGCTGGCCTGAAGGGCCCCCAGGGGGGCCCCAAGCAGCCCCTCTCAATTTGGGTCTGGGGGCTTTCGTTGGGCCGGGAACCTGGGAGAATCCTGCAAGGTTGCAGTTCGCGGCCCGAGAAGCACTCTCCGGCCAACATGCCCAACTGCAGCAACAGCTCCCAAAGCGAAGGAGCCAGAACCCAAAGACCTAGCTGGCCTGAAGTGCCCCCAGGGGGCCCCCAAGCAGCCCCTCTCCATTTGGGTCTGGGGGCTTTCGTTGGGCCGGGAACCTAGGAGAATCCTGCAAGGTTGCAGTTCGCGGCCCGAGAAGCACTCTCCGCCCAACATGCTCAACTGCAGCAACAGCTCCCAAAGCGAAGGAGCCAGGACACAAAGACCTAGCTGGCCTGAAGGGCCCCAAGGGGTCCCCCAAGCAGCCCCTCTCCATTTGGGTCTGGGGGCTTTCGTTGGGCCGGGAACCTGGGAGAATCCTGCAAGGTTGCAGTTCGCGGCCCGAGAAGCACTCTCCGGCCAACATGCCCAACTGCAGCAACAGCTCCCAAAGCGAAGGAGCCAGGACCCAAAGACCTAGCTGGCCTGAAGGGCCCCCAGGGGGCCCCCAAGCAGCCCCTCTCAATTTGGGTCTGGGGTCTTTCGTTGGGCCGGGAACCTGGGAGATTCCTGCAAGGTTGCAGTTCGCGGCCCGAGAAGCACTCTCCGGCCAACATGCCCAACTGCAGCAACAGCTCCCAAAGCGAAGGAGCCAGGACCCAAAGACCTAGCTGGCCTGAAGGGCCCCCAGGGGGCCCCAAGCAGCCCCTCTCCATTTGGGTCTGGGGGCTTTCGTTGGGCATGGAACCTAGGAGATTCCTGCAAGGTTGCAGTTCGCGGCCCGAGAAGCACTCTCCGGCCAACATGCCCAACTGCAGCAACAGCTCCCAAACCGAAGGAGCCAGGACCCAAAGACCTAGCTGGCCTGAAGGGCCCCCAGGGGGGCCCCAAGCAGCCCCTCTCAATTTGGGTCTGGGGGCTTTCGTTGGGCCGGGAACCTGGGAGAATCCTGCAAGGTTGCAGTTCGCGCCGGAGAAGCACTCTCCGGCCAGCATGCCCAACTGCAGCAACAGCTCCCAAAGCGAAGGAGCCAGGACCCAAAGACCTAGCTGGCCTGAAGGGCCCCCAGGGGGCCCCCAAGCAGCCCATCTCCATTTGGGTCTGGGGGCTTTCGTTGGGCATGGAACCTGGGAGATTCCTGCAAGGTTGCAGTTCGCGGCCCGAGAAGCACTCTCCGGCCAACATGCCCAACTGCAGCAACAGCTCCCAAAGCGAAGGAGCCAGGACCCAAAGACCTAGCTGGCCTGAAGGGCCCCCAGGGGGGCCCCAAGCAGCCCCTCTCAATTTGGGTCTGGGGGCATTCGTTGGGCCGGGAACCTGGGAGATTCCTGCAAGGTTGCAGTTCGCGGCCCGAGAAGCACTCTCCGGCCAACATGCCCAACTGCAGCAACAGCTCCCAAAGCGAAGGAGCCAGGACCCAAAGACCTAGCTGGCCTGAAGGGCCCCCAGGGGGCCCCCAAACAGCCCCTCTCAATTTGGGTCTGGGGGCTTTCGTTGGGCCGGGAACCTGGGAGATTCCTGCAAGGTTGCAGTTCGCGGCCCGAGAAGCACTCTCCGGCCAACATGCCCAACTGCAGCAACAGCTCCCAAAGCGAAGGAGCCAGGACCCAAAGACCTAGCTGGCCTGAAGGGCCCCCAGGGGGGCCCCAAGCAGCCCCTCTCCATTTGGGTCTGGGGGCTTTCGTTGGGCCGGGAACCTGGGAGAATCCTGCAAGGTTGCAGTTCGCGGCCCGAGAAGCACTCTCCGGCCAACATGCCCAACTGCAGCAACAGCTCCCAAAGCGAAGGAGCCAGGACCCAAAGACCTAGCTGGCCTGAAGGGCCCCCAGGGGGCCCCCAAGCAGCCCCTCTCCATTTGGGTCTGGGGGCTTTCGTTGGGCCGGGAACCTGGGAGAATCCTGCAAGGTTGCAGTTCGCGGCCCGAGAAGCACTCTCCGGCCAACATGCCCAACTGCAGCAACAGCTCCCAAAGCGAAGGAGCCAGGACCCAAAGACCTAGCTGGCCTGAAGGGCCCCCAGGGGGCCCCCAAGCAGCCCCTCTCCATTTGGGTCTGGGGGCTTTCGTTGGGCATGGATACCTGAGAGGTACCTGCAAGGTTACAGTTCGCGGCCCGAGAAGCACTCTCCGGCCAACATGCTCAACTGCAGCAACAGCTCCCAAACCGAAGGAGCCAGGACCCAAAGACCTAGCTGGCCTGCAGGGCCCCCAGGGGGCCCCCAAGCAGCCCATCTCCATTTGGGTCTGGGGGCTTTCGTTGGGCATGGAACCTGGGAGATTCCTGCAAGGTTGCAGTTCGCGGCCCGAGAAGCACTCTCCGGCCAACATGCCCAACTGCAGCAACAGCTCCCAAAGCGAAGGAGCCAGGACCCAAAGACCTAGCTGGCCTGAAGGGCCCCCAGGGGGCCCCCAAGCAGCCCCTCTCCATTTGGGTCTGGGGGCTTTCGTTGGGCCGGGAACCTGGGAGAATCCTGCAAGGTTGCAGTTCGCGGCCCGAGAAGCACTCTCCGGCCAACATGCCCAACTGCAGCAACAGCTCCCAAAGCGAAGGAGCCAGGACCCAAAGACCTAGCTGGCCTGAAGGGCCCCCAGGGGGCCACCAAGCAGCCCCTCTCAATTTGGGTCTGGGGGCTTTCGTTGGGCATGGATACCTGAGAGGTACCTGCAAGGTTACAGTTCGCGGCCCGAGAAGCACTCTCCGGCCAACATGCTCAACAGCAGCAACAGCTCCCAAACCGAAGGAGCCAGGACCCAAAGACCTAGCTGGCCTGAAGGGCCCCCAGGGGGCCCCCAAGCAGCCCCTCTCCATTTGGGTCTGGGGGCTTTCGTTGGGCATGGATACCTGAGAGGTACCTGCAAGGTTGCAGTTCGCGGCCCGAGAAGCACTCTCCGGCCAACATGCTCAACTGCAGCAATAGCTCCCAAACCGAAGGAGCCAGGACCCAAAGACCTAGCTGGCCTGAAGGGCCCCCAGGGGGCCACCAAGCAGCCCCTCTCCATTTGGGTCTGGGGGCTTTCGTTGGGCCGGGAACCTGGGAGATTCCTGCAAGGTTGCAGTTCGCGGCCCGAGAAGCACTCTCCGGCCAACATGCCCAACTGCAGCAACAGCTCCCAAAGCGAAGGAGCCAGGACCCAAAGACCTAGCTGGCCTGAAGGGCCCCCAGGGGGCCCCCAAACAGCCCCTCTCAATTTGGGTCTGGGGGCTTTCGTTGGGCCGGGAACCTGGGAGATTCCTGCAAGGTTGCAGTTCGCGGCCCGAGAAGCACTCTCCGGCCAACATGCCCAACTGCAGCAACAGCTCCCAAAGCGAAGGAGCCAGGACCCAAAGACCTAGCTGGCCTGAAGGGCCCCCAGGGGGGCCCCAAGCAGCCCCTCTCCATTTGGGTCTGGGGGCTTTCGTTGGGCCGGGAACCTGGGAGAATCCTGCAAGGTTGCAGTTCGCGGCCCGAGAAGCACTCTCCGGCCAACATGCCCAACTGCAGCAACAGCTCCCAAAGCGAAGGAGCCAGGACCCAAAGACCTAGCTGGCCTGAAGGGCCCCCAGGGGGCCCCCAAGCAGCCCCTCTCCATTTGGGTCTGGGGGCTTTCGTTGGGCCGGGAACCTGGGAGAATCCTGCAAGGTTGCAGTTCGCGGCCCGAGAAGCACTCTCCGGCCAACATGCCCAACTGCAGCAACAGCTCCCAAAGCGAAGGAGCCAGGACCCAAAGACCTAGCTGGCCTGAAGGGCCCCCAGGGGGCCCCCAAGCAGCCCCTCTCCATTTGGGTCTGGGGGCTTTCGTTGGGCCGGGAACCTGGGAGAATCCTGCAAGGTTGCAGTTCGCGGCCCGAGAAGCACTCTCCGGCCAACATGCCCAACTGCAGCAACAGCTCCCAAAGCGAAGGAGCCAGGACCCAAAGACCTAGCTGGCCTGAAGGGCCCCCAGGGGGCCCCCAAGCAGCCCCTCTCCATTTGGGTCTGGGGGCTTTCGTTGGGCATGGATACCTGGGAGGTACCTGCAAGGTTACAGTTCGCGGCCCGAGAAGCACTCTCCGGCCAACATGCTCAACTGCAGCAACAGCTCCCAAACCGAAGGAGCCAGGACCCAAAGACCTAGCTGGCCTGAAGGGCCCCCAGGCGGCCCCCAAGCAGCCCATCTCCATTTGGGTCTGGGGGCTTTCGTTGGGCATGGAACCTGGGAGATTCCTGCAAGGTTGCAGTTCGCGGCCCGAGAAGCACTCTCCGGCCAACATGCCCAACTGCAGCAACAGCTCCCAAAGCGAAGGAGCCAGGACACAAAGACCTAGCTGGCCTGAAGGGCCCCCAGGGGGCCCCCAAGTAGCCCATCTCCATTTGGGTCTTGGGGCTTTCGTTGGGCATGGAACCTGGGAGATTCCTGCAAGGTTGCAGTTCGCGGCCCGAGAAGCACTCTCCGGCCAACATGCCCAACTGCAGCAACAGCTCCCAAAGCGAAGGAGCCAGGACCCAAAGACCTAGCTGGCCTGAATGGCCCCCAGGGGGCCCCCAAGCAGCCCCTCTCCTTTTGGGTCTGGGGGCTTTCGTTGGGCATGGATACCTGAGAGGTACCTGCAAGGTTACAGTTCGCGGCCGGAGATGCACTCTCCGGCCAACATGCTCAACTGCAGCAACAGCTCCCAAACCGAAGGAGCCAGGACCCAAAGACCTAGCTGGCCTGAAGGGCCCCCAGGGGGGCCCCAAGCAGCCCCTCTCAATTTGGGTCTGGGGTCTTTCATTGGGCCGGGAACCTGGGAGAATCCTGCAAGGTTGCAGTTCGCGGCCCGAGAAGCACTCTCCGGCCAACATGCCCAACTGCAGCAACAGCTCCCAAACCGAAGGAGCCAGGACCCAAAGACCTAGCTGGCCTGAAGGGCCCCCAGGGGGCCCCCAAGCAGCCCCTCTCCATTTGGGTCTGGGGGCTTTCGTTGGGCCGGGAACCTGGGAGAATCCTGCAAGGTTGCAGTTCGCGGCCCGAGAAGCACTCTCCGGCCAACATGCCCAACTGCAGCAACAGCTCCCAAAGCGAAGGAGCCAGGACCCAAAGACCTAGCTGGCCTGAAGGGCCCCCAGGGGGCCCCCAAGCAGCCCCTCTCCATTTGGGTCTGGGGGCTTTCGTTGGGCATGGATACCTGAGAGGTACCTGCAAGGTTACAGTTCGCGGCCCGAGAAGCACTCTCCGGCCAACATGCTCAACTGCAGCAACAGCTCCCAAACCGAAGGAGCCAGGACCCAAAGACCTAGCTGGCCTGAAGGGCCCCCAGGGGGCCCCCAAGCAGCCCATCTCCTTTTGGGTCTGGGGGCTTTCGTTGGCCATGGAACCTGGGAGATTCCTGCAAGGTTGCAGTTCGCGGCCCGAGAAGCACTCTCCGGCCAACATGCCCAACTGCAGCAACAGCTCCCAAAGCGAAGGAGCCAGGACCCAAAGACCTAGCTGGCCTGAAGGGCCCCCAGGGGGGCCCCAAGCAGCCCCTCTCAATTTGGGTCTGGGGGCTTTCGTTGGGCCGGGAACCTGGGAGAATCCTGCAAGGTTGCAGTTCGCGGCCCGAGAAGCACTCTCCGGCCAACATGCCCAACTGCAGCAACAGCTCCCAAAGCGAAGGAGCCAGGACCCAAAGACCTAGCTGGCCTGAAGGGCCCCCAGGGGGCCCCCAAGCAGCCCCTCTCCATTTGGGTCTGGGGGCTTTCGTTGGGCCGGGAAACTTGGAGAATCCTGCAAGGTTGCAGTTCGAGGCCCGAGAAGCACTCTCCGGCCAACATGCTCAACTGCAGCAACAGCTCCCAAACCGAAGGAGCCAGGACCCAAAGACCTAGCTGGCCTGAAGGGCCCCAAGGGGTCCCCCAAGCAGCCCCTCTCAATTTGGGTCTGGGGGCTTTCGTTGGGCCGGGAACCTGGGAGAATCCTGCAAGGTTGCAGTTCGCGGCCCGAGAAGCACTCTCCGGCCAACATGCCCAACTGCAGCAACAGCTCCCAAAGCGAAGGAGCCAGGACCCAAAGACCTAGCTGGCCTGAAGGGCCCCCAGGGGGCCACCAAGCAGCCCCTCTCAATTTGGGTCTGGGGGCTTTCGTTGGGCATGGATACCTGAGAGGTACCTGCAAGGTTAGAGTTCGCGGCCCGAGAAGCACTCTCCGGCCAACATGCTCAACTGCAGCAACAGCTCCCAAACCGAAGGAGCCAGGACCCAAAGACCTAGCTGGCCTGAAGGGCCCCCAGGGGGCCCCCAAGCAGCCCCTCTCAATTTGGGTCTGGGGGCTTTCGTTGGGCCGGGAACCTGGGAGATTCCTGCAAGGTTGCAGTTCGCGGCCCGAGAAGCACTCTCCGGCCAACATGCCCAACTGCAGCAACAGCTCCCAAACCGAAGGAGCCAGGACCCAAAGACCTAGCTGGCCTGAAGGGCCCCCAGGGGGCCCCCAAGCAGCCCCTCTCAATTTGGGTCTGGGGGCTTTCGTTGGGCATGGAACCTGGGAGATTCCTGCAAGGTTGCAGTTCGCGGCCCGAGAAGCACTCTCCGGCCAGCATGCCCAACTGCAGCAACAGCTCCCAAAGCGAAGGAGCCAGGACCCAAAGACCTAGCTGGCCTGAAGGGCCCCCAGGGGGCCCCCAAGTAGCCCATCTCCATTTGGGTCTGGGGGCTTTCGTTGGGCATGGAACCTGGGAGATTCCTGCAAGGTTGCAGTTCGCGGCCCGAGAAGCACTCTCCGGCCAACATGCCCAACTGCAGCAACAGCTCCCAAAGCGAAGGAGCCAGGACCCAAAGACCTAGCTGGCCTGAAGGGCCCCCAGGCGGCCCCCAAGCAGCCCATCTCCATTTGGGTCTGGGGGCTTTCGTTGGGCATGGAACCTGGGAGATTCCTGCAAGGTTGCAGTTCGCGGCCCGAGAAGCACTCTCCGGCCAACATGCCCAACTGCAGCAACAGCTCCCAAAGCGAAGGAGCCAGGACCCAAAGACCTAGCTGGCCTGAAGGGCCCCCAGGGGGCCCCCAAGTAGCCCATCTCCATTTGGGTCTTGGGGCTTTCGTTGGGCATGGAACCTGGGAGATTCCTGCAAGGTTGCAGTTCGCGGCCCGAGAAGCACTCTCCGGCCAACATGCCCAACTGCAGCAACAGCTCCCAAAGCGAAGGAGCCAGGACCCAAAGACCTAGCTGGCCTGAATGGCCCCCAGGGGGCCCCCAAGCAGCCCCTCTCCTTTTGGGTCTGGGGGCTTTCGTTGGGCATGGATACCTGAGAGGTACCTGCAAGGTTACAGTTCGCGGCCGGAGATGCACTCTCCGGCCAACATGCTCAACTGCAGCAACAGCTCCCAAACCGAAGGAGCCAGGACCCAAAGACCTAGCTGGCCTGAAGGGCCCCCAGGGGGGCCCCAAGCAGCCCCTCTCAATTTGGGTCTGGGGTCTTTCATTGGGCCGGGAACCTGGGAGAATCCTGCAAGGTTGCAGTTCGCGGCCCGAGAAGCACTCTCCGGCCAACATGCCCAACTGCAGCAACAGCTCCCAAACCGAAGGAGCCAGGACCCAAAGACCTAGCTGGCCTGAAGGGCCCCCAGGGGGCCCCCAAGCAGCCCCTCTCCATTTGGGTCTGGGGGCTTTCGTTGGGCCGGGAACCTGGGAGAATCCTGCAAGGTTGCAGTTCGCGGCCCGAGAAGCACTCTCCGGCCAACATGCCCAACTGCAGCAACAGCTCCCAAAGCGAAGGAGCCAGGACCCAAAGACCTAGCTGGCCTGAAGGGCCCCCAGGGGGCCCCCAAGCAGCCCCTCTCCATTTGGGTCTGGGGGCTTTCGTTGGGCATGGATACCTGAGAGGTACCTGCAAGGTTACAGTTCGCGGCCCGAGAAGCACTCTCCGGCCAACATGCTCAACTGCAGCAACAGCTCCCAAACCGAAGGAGCCAGGACCCAAAGACCTAGCTGGCCTGAAGGGCCCCCAGGGGGCCCCCAAGCAGCCCATCTCCTTTTGGGTCTGGGGGCTTTCGTTGGCCATGGAACCTGGGAGATTCCTGCAAGGTTGCAGTTCGCGGCCCGAGAAGCACTCTCCGGCCAACATGCCCAACTGCAGCAACAGCTCCCAAAGCGAAGGAGCCAGGACCCAAAGACCTAGCTGGCCTGAAGGGCCCCCAGGGGGGCCCCAAGCAGCCCCTCTCAATTTGGGTCTGGGGGCTTTCGTTGGGCCGGGAACCTGGGAGAATCCTGCAAGGTTGCAGTTCGCGGCCCGAGAAGCACTCTCCGGCCAACATGCCCAACTGCAGCAACAGCTCCCAAAGCGAAGGAGCCAGGACCCAAAGACCTAGCTGGCCTGAAGGGCCCCCAGGGGGCCCCCAAGCAGCCCCTCTCCATTTGGGTCTGGGGGCTTTCGTTGGGCCGGGAAACTTGGAGAATCCTGCAAGGTTGCAGTTCGAGGCCCGAGAAGCACTCTCCGGCCAACATGCTCAACTGCAGCAACAGCTCCCAAACCGAAGGAGCCAGGACCCAAAGACCTAGCTGGCCTGAAGGGCCCCAAGGGGTCCCCCAAGCAGCCCCTCTCAATTTGGGTCTGGGGGCTTTCGTTGGGCCGGGAACCTGGGAGAATCCTGCAAGGTTGCAGTTCGCGGCCCGAGAAGCACTCTCCGGCCAACATGCCCAACTGCAGCAACAGCTCCCAAAGCGAAGGAGCCAGGACCCAAAGACCTAGCTGGCCTGAAGGGCCCCCAGGGGGCCACCAAGCAGCCCCTCTCAATTTGGGTCTGGGGGCTTTCGTTGGGCATGGATACCTGAGAGGTACCTGCAAGGTTACAGTTCGCGGCCCGAGAAGCACTCTCCGGCCAACATGCTCAACTGCAGCAACAGCTCCCAAACCGAAGGAGCCAGGACCCAAAGACCTAGCTGGCCTGAAGGGCCCCCAGGGGGCCCCCAAGCAGCCCCTCTCAATTTGGGTCTGGGGGCTTTCGTTGGGCCGGGAACCTGGGAGATTCCTGCAAGGTTGCAGTTCGCGGCCCGAGAAGCACTCTCCGGCCAACATGCCCAACTGCAGCAACAGCTCCCAAACCGAAGGAGCCAGGACCCAAAGACCTAGCTGGCCTGAAGGGCCCCCAGGGGGCCCCCAAGCAGCCCCTCTCAATTTGGGTCTGGGGGCTTTCGTTGGGCATGGAACCTGGGAGATTCCTGCAAGGTTGCAGTTCGCGGCCCGAGAAGCACTCTCCGGCCAGCATGCCCAACTGCAGCAACAGCTCCCAAAGCGAAGGAGCCAGGACCCAAAGACCTAGCTGGCCTGAAGGGCCCCCAGGGGGCCCCCAAGTAGCCCATCTCCATTTGGGTCTGGGGGCTTTCGTTGGGCATGGAACCTGGGAGATTCCTGCAAGGTTGCAGTTCGCGGCCCGAGAAGCACTCTCCGGCCAACATGCCCAACTGCAGCAACAGCTCCCAAAGCGAAGGAGCCAGGACCCAAAGACCTAGCTGGCCTGAAGGGCCCCCAGGGGGGCCCCAAGCAGCCCCTCTCAATTTGGGTCTGGGGGCTTTCGTTGGGCCGGGAACCTGGGAGAATCCTGCAAGGTTGCAGTTCGCGGCCCGAGAAGCACTCTCCGGCCAACATGCCCAACTGCAGCAACAGCTCCCAAAGCGAAGGAGCCAGGACCCAAAGACCTAGCTGGCCTGAAGGGCCCCCAGGGGGCCCCCAAGCAGCCCCTCTCCATTTGGGTCTGGGGGCTTTCGTTGGGCCGGGAACCTAGGAGAATCCTGCAAGGTTGCAGTTCGCGGCCCGAGAAGCACTCTCCGCCCAACATGCTCAACTGCAGCAACAGCTCCCAAACCGAAGGAGCCAGGACACAAAGACCTAGCTGGCCTGAAGGGCCCCCAGGGGTCCCCCAAGCAGCCCCTCTCCATTTGGGTCTGGGGTCTTTCGTTGGGCCGGGAACCTGGGAGAATCCTGCAAGGTTGCAGTTCCCGGCCCGAGAAGCACTCTCCGGCCAACATGCCCAACTGCAGCAACAGCTCCCAAACCGAAGGAGCCAGGACCCAAAGACCTAGCTGGCCTGAAGGGCCCCCAGGGGGCCCCCAAGCAGCCCCTCTCAATTTGGGTCTGGGGGCTTTCGTTGGGCATGGATACCTGAGAGGTACCTGCAAGGTTACAGTTCGCGGCCCGAGAAGCACTCTCCGGCCAACATGCCCAACTGCAGCAACAGCTCCCAAAGCGAAGGAGCCAGGACCCAAAGACCTAGCTGGCCTGAAGGGCCCCCAGGGGGCCCCCAAGCAGCCCCTCTCCATTTGGGTCTGGGGGCTTTCGTTGGGCCGGGAACCTGGGAGATTCCTGCAAGGTTGCAGTTCGCGACCCGAGAAGCACTCTCCGGCCAACATGCCCAACTGCAGCAACAGCTCCCAAAGCGAAGGAGCCAGGACCCAAAGACCTAGCTGGCCTGAAGGGCCCCCAGGGGGGCCCCAAGCAGCCCCTCTCAATTTGGGTCTGGGGTCTTTCATTGGGCCGGGAACCTGGGAGAATCCTGCAAGGTTGCAGTTCGCGGCCCGAGAAGCACTCTCCGGCCAACATGCCCAACTGCAGCAACAGCTCCCAAACCGAAGGAGCCAGGACCCAAAGACCTAGCTGGCCTGAAGGGCCCCCAGGGGGCCCCCAAGCAGCCCCTCTCCATTTGGGTCTGGGGGCTTTCGTTGGGCCGGGAACCTGGGAGAATCCTGCAAGGTTGCAGTTCGCGGCCCGAGAAGCACTCTCCGGCCAACATGCCCAACTGCAGCAACAGCTCCCAAAGCGAAGGAGCCAGGACCCAAAGACCTAGCTGGCCTGAAGGGCCCCCAGGGGGCCCCCAAGCAGCCCCTCTCCATTTGGGTCTGGGGGCTTTCGTTGGGCATGGATACCTGAGAGGTACCTGCAAGGTTACAGTTCGCGGCCCGAGATGCACTCTCCGGCCAACATGCACAACTGCAGCAACAGCTCCCAAACCGAAGGAGCCAGGACCCAAAGACCTAGCTGGCCTGAAGGCCCCCAAGGGGGACCCCAAGCAGCCCCTCTCCATTTGGGTCTGGGGGCTTTCGTTGGGCCGGGAACCTGGGAGATTCCTGCAAGGTTGCAGTTCGCGGCCCGAGAAGCACTCTCCGGCCAACATGCCCAACTGCAGCAACAGCTCCCAAACCGAAGGAGCCAGGACCCAAAGACCTAGCTGGCCTGAAGGGCCCCCAGGGGGCCCCCAAGCAGCCCCTCTCCATTTGGGTCTGGGGGCTTTTGTTGGGCCGGGAACCTGGGAGATTCCTGCAAGGTTGCAGTTCGCGGCCCGAGAAGCACTCTCCGGCCAACATGCCCAACTGCAGCAACAGCTCCCAAAGCGAAGGAGCCAGGACCCAAAGACCTAGCTGGCCTGAAGGGGCCCCAGGGGGCCCCCAAGCAGCCCCTTTCAATTTGGGTCTGGGGGCTTTCGTTGGGCCGGGAACCTGGGAGGTACCTGCAGGGTTGCAGTTCGCGGCCCGAGAAGCACTCTCCGGCCAACATGCCCAACTGCAGCAACAGCTCCCAAAGCGAAGGAGCCAGGACCCAAAGACCTAGCTGGCCTGAAGGGCCCCCAGGGGGCCCCCAAGCAGCCCCTCTCCATTTGGGTCTGGGGGCTTTTGTTGGGCCGGGAACCTGGGAGATTCCTGCAAGGTTGCAGTTCGCGGCCCGAGAAGCACTCTCCGGCCAACATGCCCAACTGCAGCAACAGCTCCCAAACCGAAGGAGCCAGGACCCAAAGACCTAGCTGGCCTGAAGGGCCCCCAGGGGGCCCCCAAGCAGCCCCTCTCCATTTGGGTCTGGGGGCTTTCGTTGGGCCGGGAACCTGGGAGATTCCTGCAAGGTTGCAGTTCGCGGCCCGAGAAGCACTCTCCGGCCAACATGCCCAACTGCAGCAACAGCTCCCAAAGCGAAGGAGCCAGGACCCAAAGACCTAGCTGGCCTGAAGGGCCCCCAGGGGGCCCCCAAGCAGCCCCTCTCAATTTGGGTCTGGGGGCTTTCGTTGGGCCGGGAACCTGGGAGATTCCTGCAAGGTTGCAGTTCGCGGCCCGAGAAGCACTCTCCGGCCAACATGCCCAACTGCAGCAACAGCTCCCAAACCGAAGGAGCCAGGACCCAAAGACCTAGCTGGCCTGAAGGGCCCCCAGGGGGCCCCAAGCAGCCCCTCTCCATTTGGGTCTGGGGGCTTTCGTTGGGCCGGGAACCTGGGAGATTCCTGCAAGGTTGCAGTTCGCGGCCCGAGAAGCACTCTCCGGCCAACATGCCCAACTGCAGCAACAGCTCCCAAAGCGAAGGAGCCAGGACCCAAAGACCTAGCTGGCCTGAAGGGCCCCCAGGGGGGCCCCAAGCAGCCCCTCTCAATTTGGGTCTGGGGGCTTTCGTTGGGCCGGGAACCTGGGAGAATCCTGCAAGGTTGCAGTTCGCGGCCCGAGAAGCACTCTCCGCCCAACATGCCCAACTGCAGCAACAGCTCCCAAAGCGAAGGAGCCAGGACCCAAAGACCTAGCTGGCCTGAAGGGCCCCCAGGGGGCCCCAAGCAGCCCCTCTCCATTTGGGTCTGGGGGCTTTCGTTGGGCCGGGAACCTAGGAGAATCCTGCAAGGTTGCAGTTCGCGGCCCGAGAAGCACTCTCCGGCCAACATGCTCAACTGCAGCAACAGCTCCCAAACCGAAGGAGTCAGGACCCAAAGACCTAGCTGGCCTGAAGGGCCCCCAGGGGGCCACCAAGCAGCCCCTCTCCATTTGGGTCTGGGGGCTTTCGTTGGGCATGGATACCTGAGAGGTACCTGCAAGGTTACAGTTCGCGGCCCGAGAAGCACTCTCCGGCCAACATGCCCAACTGCAGCAACAGTTCCCAAACCGAAGGAGCCAGGACCCAAAGACCTAGCTGGCCTGAAGGGCCCCCAGGGGGGCCCCAAGCAGCCCCTCTCAATTTGGGTCTGGGGGCTTTCGTTGGGCCGGGAACCTGGGAGAATCCTGCAAGGTTGCAGTTCGCGGCCCGAGAAGCACTCTCCGGCCAGCATGCCCAACTGCAGCAACAGCTCCCAAAGCGAAGGAGCCAGGACCCAAAGAGCTAGGTGACCTGAAGGGCCCCCAGGGGGCCCCCAAGCAGCCCCTCTCCATTTGGGTCTGGGGGCTTTCGTTGGGCCGGGAACCTGGGAGATTCCTGCAAGGTTGCAGTTCGCGGCCCGAGAAGCACTCTCCGGCCAGCATGCCCAACTGCAGCAACAGCTCCCAAAGCGAAGGAGCCAGGACCCAAAGACCTAGCTGGCCTGAAGGGCCCCCAGGGGGCCCCCAAGTAGCCCATCTCCATTTGGGTCTGGGGGCTTTCGTTGGCCATGGAACCTGGGAGATTCCTGCAAGGTTGCAGTTCGCGGCCCGAGAAGCACTCTCCGGCCAACATGCCCAACTGCAGCAACAGCTCCCAAACCGAAGGAGCCAGGACCCAAAGACCTAGCTGGCCTGAAGGGCCCCCAGGGGGGCCCCAAGCAGCCCCTCTCAATTTGGGTCTGGGGGCTTTCGTTGGGCCGGGAACCTGGGAGGTACCTGCAAGGTTGCAGTTCGCGGCCCGAGAAGCACTCTCCGGCCAACATGCCCAACTGCAGCAACAGCTCCCAAAGCGAAGGAGCCAGGACCCAAAGACCTAGCTGGCCTGAAGGGCCCCCAGGGGGCCCCCAAGCAGCCCCTCTCCATTTGGGTCTGGGGGCTTTCGTTGGGCCGGGAACCTAGGAGAATCCTGCAAGGTTGCAGTTCGCGGCCCGAGAAGCACTCTCCGGCCAACATGCCCAACTGCAGCAACAGCTCCCAAAGCGAAGGAGCCAGGACCCAAAGACCTAGCTGGCCTGAAGGGCCCCAAGGGGTCCCCCAAGCAGCCCCTATCCATTTGGGTCTGGGGTCTTTCGTTGGGCCGGGAACCTGGGAGAATCCTGCAAGGTTGCAGTTCACGGCCCGAGAAGCACTCTCCGGCCAACATGCCCAACTGCAGCAACAGCTCCCAAAGCGAAGGAGCCAGGACCCAAAGACCTAGCTGGCCTGAAGGGCTCCCAGGGGGCCACCAAGCAGCCCCTCTCCATTTGGGTCTGGGGGCTTTCGTTGGGCATGGATACCTGAGAGGTACCTGCAAGGTTACAGTTCGCGGCCCGAGAAGCACTCTCCGGCCAACATGCCCAACTGCAGCAACAGCTCCCAAAGCGAAGGAGCCAGGACCCAAAGACCTAGCTGGCCTGAAGGGCCCCCAGGGGGGCCCCAAGCAGCCCCTCTCAATTTGGGTCTGGGGGCTTTCGTTGGGCCGGGAACCTGGGAGAATCCTGCAAGGTTGCAGTTCGCGGCCGGAGAAGCACTCTCCGGCCAGCATGCACAACTGCAGCAACAGCTCCCAAACCGAAGGAGCCAGGACCCAAAGACCTAGCTGGCCTGAAGGGCCCCCAGGGGGCCCCCAAGCAGCCCCTCTCAATTTGGGTCTGGGGGCTTTCGTTGGGCATGGATACCTGAGAGGTACCTGCAAGGTTACAGTTCGCAGCCCGAGAAGCACTCTCCGGCCAACATGCTCAACTGCAGCAACAGCTCCCAAAGCGAAGGAGCCAGGACCCAAAGACCTAGCTGGCCTGAAGGGCCCCCAGGGGGCCCCAAAGCAGCCCCTCTCCATTTGGGTCTGGGGGCTTTCGTTGGGCATGGATACCTGAGAGGTACCTGCAAGGTTACAGTTCGCAGCCCGAGAAGCACTCTCCGGCCAACATGCTCAACTGCAGCAACAGCTCCCAAACCGAAGGAGCCAGGACCCAAAGACCTAGCTGGCCTGAAGGCCCCCAAGGGACACCCCAAGCAGCACCTCTCCATTTGGGTCTGGGGGCTTTCGTTGGGCCGGGAACCTGGGAGAATCCTGCAAGGTTGCAGTTCGCGGCCCGAGAAGCACTCTCCGGCCAACATGCCCAACTGCAGCAACAGCTCCCAAACCGAAGGAGCCAGGACCCAAAGACCTAGCTGGCCTGAAGGGCCCCCAGGGGGCCCCCAAGCAGCCCCTCTCCATTTGGGTCTGGGGGCTTTCGTTGGGCCGGGAACCTGGGAGAATCCTGCAAGGTTGCAGTTCGCAGCCCGAGAAGCACTCTCCGCCCAACATGCCCAACTGCAGCAACAGTTCCCAAACCGAAGGAGCCAGGACCCAAAGACCTAGCTGGCCTGAAGGGCCCCCAGGGGGCCCCCAAGCAGCCCCTCTCCATTTGGGTCTGGGGGCTTTTGTTGGGCCGGGAACCTGGGAGATTCCTGCAAGGTTGCAGTTCGCGGCCCGAGAAGCACTCTCCGGCCAACATGCCCAACTGCAGCAACAGCTCCCAAAGCGAAGGAGCCAGGACCCAAAGACCTAGCTGGCCTGAAGGGCCCCCAGGGGGCCCCCAAGCAGCCCCTCTCCATTTGGGTCTGGGGGCTTTTGTTGGGCCGGGAACCTGGGTGATTCCTGCAAGGTTGCAGTTCGCGGCCCGAGAAGCACTCTCCGGCCAACATGCCCAACTGCAGCAACAGCTCCCAAACCGAAGGAGCCAGGACCCAAAGACCTAGCTGGCCTGAGGGGCCCCCAGGGGGCCCCCAAGCAGCCCCTCTCCATTTGGGTCTGGGGGCTTTCGTTGGGCCGGGAACCTGGGAGATTCCTGCAAGGTTGCAGTTCGCGGCCCGAGAAGCACTCTCCGGCCAACATGCCCAACTGCAGCAACAGCTCCCAAAGCGAAGGAGCCAGGACCCAAAGACCTAGCTGGCCTGAAGGGCCCCCAGGGGGCCCCCAAGCAGCCCCTCTCCATTTGGGTCTGGGGGCTTTCGTTGGGCATGGAACCTGGGAAATTCCTGCAAGGTTGCAGTTCGCGGCCCGAGAAGCACTCTCCGGCCAACATGCCCAACTGCAGCAACAGCTCCCAAAGCGAAGGAGCCAGGACCCAAAGACCTAGCTGGCCTGAAGGGCCCCCAGGGGGGCCCCAAGCAGCCCCTCTCCATTTGGGTCTGGGGGCTTTCGTTGGGCCGGGAACCTGGGAGAATCCTGCAAGGTTGCAGTTCGCGGCCGGAGAAGCACTCTCCGGCCAGCATGCACAACTGCAGCAACAGCTCCCAAAGCGAAGGAGCCAGGACCCAAAGACCTAGCTGGCCTGAAGGGCCCCCAGGGGGCCCCCAAGCAGCCCATCTCCATTTGGGTCTGGGGGCTTTCGTTGGGCATGGAACCTGGGAGATTCCTGCAAGGTTGCAGTTCGCGGCCCGAGAAGCACTCTCCGGCCAACATGCCCAACTGCAGCAACAGCTCCCAAAGCGAAGGAGCCAGGACCCAAAGACCTAGCTGGCCTGAAGGGCCCCCAGGGGGGCCCCAAGCAGCCCCTCTCAATTTGGGTCTGGGGGCTTTCGTTGGGCCGGGAACCTGGGAGAATCCTGCAAGGTTGCAGTTCGCGGCCCGAGAAGCACTCTCCGGCCAACATGCCCAACTGCAGCAACAGCTCCCAAAGCGAAGGAGCCAGGACCCAAAGACCTAGCTGGCCTGAAGGGCCCCCAGGGGGCCCCCAAGTAGCCCATCTCCTTTTGGGTCTGGGGGCTTTGTTGGCCATGGAACCTGGGAGATTCCTGCAAGGTTGCAGTTCGCGGCCCGAGAAGCACTCTCCGGCCAACATGCCCAACTGCAGCAACAGCTCCCAAAGCGAAGGAGCCAGGACCCAAAGACCTAGCTGGCCTGAAGGGCCCCCAGGGGGCCACCAAGCAGCCCCTCTCAATTTGGGTCTGGGGGCTTTCGTTGGGCATAGATACCTGAGAGGTACCTGCAAGGTTACAGTTCGCGGCCCGAGAAGCACTCTCCGGCCAACATGCACAACTGCAGCAACAGCTCCCAAACCGAAGGAGCCAGGACCCAAAGACCTAGCTGGCCTGAAGGGCCCCCAGGGGGCCCCCAAGCAGCCCCTCTCCATTTGGGTCTGGGGGCTTTCGTTGGGCATGGAACCTGGGAGATTCCTGCAAGGTTGCAGTTCGCGGCCCGAGAAGCACTCCCCGGCCAACATGCCCAACTGCAGCAACAGCTCCCAAACCGAAGGAGCCAGGACCCAAAGACCTAGCTGGCCTGAAGGGCCCCCAGGGGGCCCCCAAGCAGCCCCTCTCCATTTGGGTCTGGGGGCTTTCGTTGGGCCGGGAACCTGGGAGAATCCTGCAAGGTTGCAGTTCGCGGCCCGAGAAGCACTCTCCGCCCAACATGCCCAACTGCAGCAACAGTTCCCAAACCGAAGGAGCCAGGACCCAAAGACCTAGCTGGCCTGAAGGGCCCCCAGGGGGCCACCAAGCAGCCCCTCTCAATTTGGGTCTGGGGGCTTTCGTTGGGCATAGATACCTGAGAGGTACCTGCAAGGTTACAGTTCGCGGCCCGAGAAGCACTCTCCGGCCAACATGCACAACTGCAGCAACAGCTCCCAAACCGAAGGAGCCAGGACCCAAAGACCTAGCTGGCCTGAAGGGCCCCCAGGGGGCCCCCAAGCAGCCCCTCTCCATTTGGGTCTGGGGGCTTTCGTTGGGCATGGAACCTGGGAGATTCCTGCAAGGTTGCAGTTCGCGGCCCGAGAAGCACTCCCCGGCCAACATGCCCAACTGCAGCAACAGCTCCCAAACCGAAGGAGCCAGGACCCAAAGACCTAGCTGGCCTGAAGGGCCCCCAGGGGGCCCCCAAGCAGCCCCTCTCCATTTGGGTCTGGGGGCTTTCGTTGGGCCGGGAACCTGGGAGAATCCTGCAAGGTTGCAGTTCGCGGCCCGAGAAGCACTCTCCGCCCAACATGCCCAACTGCAGCAACAGTTCCCAAACCGAAGGAGCCAGGACCCAAAGACCTAGCTGGCCTGCAGGGCCCCCAGGGGGCCCCCAAGCAGCCCCTCTCCATTTGGGTCTGGGGGCTTTTGTTGGGCCGGGAACCTGGGAGATTCCTGCAAGGTTGCAGTTCGCGGCCCGAGAAGCACTCTCCGGCCAACATGCCCAACTGCAGCAACAGCTCCCAAACCGAAGGAGCCAGGACCCAAAGACCTAGCTGGCCTGAAGGGCCCCCAGGGGGCCCCCAAGCAGCCCCTCTCCATTTGGGTCTGGGGGCTTTCGTTGGGCCGGGAACCTGGGAGAATCCTGCAAGGTTGCAGTTCGCGGCCCGAGAAGCACTCTCCGGCCAACATTCTCAACTGCAGCAACAGCTCCCAAAGCGAAGGAGCCAGGACCCAAAGACCTAGCTGGCCTGAAGGGCCCCCAGGGGGCCCCCAAGCAGCCCCTCTCAATTTGGGTCTGGGGGCTTTCGTTGGGCCGGGAACCTGGGAGGTACCTGCAAGGTTGCAGTTCGCGGCCCGAGAAGCACTCTCCGGCCAACATGCCCAACTGCAGCAACAGCTCCCAAACCGAAGGAGCCAGGACCCAAAGACCTAGCTGGCCTGAAGGGCCCCCAGGGGGGCCCCAAGCAGCCCCTCTCAATTTGGGTCTGGGGGCTTTCGTTGGGCCGGGAACCTGGGAGATTCCTGCAAGGTTGCAGTTCGCGGCCCGAGAAGCACTCTCCGGCCAACATGCCCAACTGCAGCAACAGCTCCCAAACCGAAGGAGCCAGGACCCAAAGACCTAGCTGGCCTGAAGGGCCCCCAGGGGGCCCCAAGCAGCCCCTCTCAATTTGGGTCTGGGGGCTTTCGTTGGGCATGGAACCTAGGAGATTCCTGCAAGGTTGCAGTTCGCGGCCCGAGAAGCACTCTCCGGCCAACATGCCCAACTGCAGCAACAGCTCCCAAAGCGAAGGAGCCAGGACCCAAAGACCTAGCTGGCCTGAAGGGCCCCCAGGGGGGCCCCAAGCAGCCCCTCTCAATTTGGGTCTGGGGGCTTTCGTTGGGCCGGGAACCTGGGAGAATCCTGCAAGGTTGCAGTTCGCGGCCGGAGAAGCACTCTCCGGCCAGCATGCCCAACTGCAGCAACAGCTCCCAAAGCGAAGGAGCCAGAACCCAAAGACCTAGCTGGCCTGAAGTGCCCCCAGGGGGCCCCCAAGCAGCCCCTCTCCATTTGGGTCTGGGGGCTTTCGTTGGGCCGGGAACCTAGGAGAATCCTGCAAGGTTGCAGTTCGCGGCCCGAGAAGCACTCTCCGCCCAACATGCTCAACTGCAGCAACAGCTCCCAAACCGAAGGAGCCAGGACACAAAGACCTAGCTGGCCTGAAGGGCCCCAAGGGGTCCCCCAAGCAGCCCCTCTCCATTTGGGTCTGGGGGCTTTCGTTGGGCCGGGAACCTGGGAGAATCCTGCAAGGTTGCAGTTCGCGGCCCGAGAAGCACTCTCCGGCCAACATGCCCAACTGCAGCAACAGCTCCCAAAGCGAAGGAGCCAGGACCCAAAGACCTAGCTGGCCTGAATGGCCCCCAGGGGGCCCCCAAGCAGCCCCTCTCAATTTGGGTCTGGGGGCTTTCGTTGGGCCGGGAACCTGGGAGATTCCTGCAAGGTTGCAGTTCGCGGCCCGAGAAGCACTCTCCGGCCAACATGCCCAACTGCAGCAACAGCTCCCAAACCGAAGGAGCCAGGACCCAAAGACCTAGCTGGCCTGAAGGGCCCCCAGGGGGCCCCAAGCAGCCCCTCTCAATTTGGGTCTGGGGGCTTTCGTTGGGCATGGAACCTAGGAGATTCCTGCAAGGTTGCAGTTCGCGGCCCGAGAAGCACTCTCCGGCCAACATGCCCAACTGCAGCAACAGCTCCCAAACCGAAGGAGCCAGGACCCAAAGACCTAGCTGGCCTGAAGGGCCCCCAGGGGGGCCCCAAGCAGCCCCTCTCAATTTGGGTCTGGGGGCTTTCGTTGGGCCGGGAACCTGGGAGAATCCTGCAAGGTTGCAGTTCGCGGCCGGAGAAGCACTCTCCGGCCAGCATGCCCAACTGCAGCAACAGCTCCCAAAGCGAAGGAGCCAGGACCCAAAGACCTAGCTGGCCTGAAGGGCCCCCATGGGGCCAGCAAGCAGCCCATCTCCATTTGGGTCTGGGGGCTTTCGTTGGGCATGGAACCTGGGAGATTCCTGCAAGGTTGCAGTTCGCGGCCCGAGAAGCACTCTCCGGCCAACATGCCCAACTGCAGCAACAGCTCCCAAAGCGAAGGAGCCAGGACCCAAAGACCTAGCTGGCCTGAAGGGCCCCCAGGGGGGCCCCAAGCAGCCCCTCTCAATTTGGGTCTGGGGGCTTTCGTTGGGCCGGGAACCTGGGAGAATCCTGCAAGGTTGCAGTTCGCGGCCCGAGAAGCACTCTCCGGCCAACATGCCCAACTGCAGCAACAGCTCCCAAAGCGAAGGAGCCAGGACCCAAAGACCTAGCTGGCCTGAAGGGCCCCCAGGGGGCCACCAAGCAGACCCTCTCCATTTGGGTCTGGGGGCTTTCGTTGGGCATGGATACCTGAGAGGTACCTGCAAGGTTACAGTTCGCGGCCCGAGAAGCACTCTCCGGCCAACATGCTCAACTGCAGCAACAGCTCCCAAAGCGAAGGAGCCAGGACCCAAAGACCTAGCTGGCCTGAAGGGCCCCCAGGGGGCCCCCAAGCAGCCCCTCTCAATTTGGGTCTGGGGGCTTTCGTTGGGCATGGATACCTGAGAGGTACCTGCAAGGTTACAGTTCGCGGCCCGAGAAGCACTCTCCGGCCAACATGCTCAACTGCAGCAATAGCTCCCAAACCGAAGGAGCCAGGACCCAAAGACCTAGCTGGCCTGAAGGGCCCCCAGGGGGCCACCAAGCAGCCCCTCTCAATTTGGGTCTGGGGGCTTTCGTTGGGCCGGGAACCTGGGAGATTCCTGCAAGGTTGCAGTTCGCGGCCCGAGAAGCACTCTCCGGCCAACATGCCCAACTGCAGCAACAGCTCCCAAAGCGAAGGAGCCAGGACCCAAAGACCTAGCTGGCCTGAAGGGCCCCCAGGGGGCCCCCAAACAGCCCCTCTCAATTTGGGTCTGGGGGCTTTCGTTGGGCCGGGAACCTGGGAGATTCCTGCAAGGTTGCAGTTCGCGGCCCGAGAAGCACTCTCCGGCCAACATGCCCAACTGCAGCAACAGCTCCCAAAGCGAAGGAGCCAGGACCCAAAGACCTAGCTGGCCTGAAGGGCCCCCAGGGGGGCCCCAAGCAGCCCCTCTCCATTTGGGTCTGGGGGCTTTCGTTGGGCCGGGAACCTGGGAGAATCCTGCAAGGTTGCAGTTCGCGGCCCGAGAAGCACTCTCCGGCCAACATGCCCAACTGCAGCAACAGCTCCCAAAGCGAAGGAGCCAGGACCCAAAGACCTAGCTGGCCTGAAGGGCCCCCAGGGGGCCCCCAAGCAGCCCCTCTCCATTTGAGTCTGGGGGCTTTCGTTGGGCCGGGAACCTGGGAGAATCCTGCAAGGTTGCAGTTCGCGGCCCGAGAAGCACTCTCCGGCCAACATGCCCAACTGCAGCAACAGCTCCCAAAGCGAAGGAGCCAGGACCCAAAGACCTAGCTGGCCTGAAGGGCCCCCAGGGGGCCCCCAAGCAGCCCCTCTCCATTTGGGTCTGGGGGCTTTCGTTGGGCATGGATACCTGAGAGGTACCTGCAAGGTTACAGTTCGCGTCCCGAGAAGCACTCTCCGGCCAACATGCTCAACTGCAGCAACAGCTCCCAAACCGAAGGAGCCAGGACCCAAAGACCTAGCTGGCCTGAAGGGCCCCCAGGGGGCCCCCAAGCAGCCCATCTCCATTTGGGTCTGGAGGCTTTCGTTGGGCATGGAACCTGGGAGATTCCTGCAAGGTTGCAGTTCGCGGCCCGAGAAGCACTCTCCGGCCAACATGCCCAACTGCAGCAACAGCTCCCAAAGCGAAGGAGCCAGGACCCAAAGACCTAGCTGGCCTGAAGGGCCCCCAGGGGGGCCCCAAGCAGCCCCTCTCAATTTGGGTCTGGGGGCTTTCGTTGGGCCGGGAACCTGGGAGAATCCTGCAAGGTTGCAGTTCGCGGCCCGAGAAGCACTCTCCGGCCAACATGCCCAACTGCAGCAACAGCTCCCAAAGCGAAGGAGCCAGGACCCAAAGACCTAGCTGGCCTGAAGGGCCCCCAGGGGGCCACCAAGCAGCCCCTCTCAATTTGGGTCTGGGGGCTTTCGTTGGGCATGGATACCTGAGAGGTACCTGCAAGGTTACAGTTCGCGGCCCGAGAAGCACTCTCCGGCCAACATGCTCAACTGCAGCAACAGCTCCCAAACCGAAGGAGCCAGGACCCAAAGACCTAGCTGGCCTGAAGGGCCCCCAGGGGGCCCCCAAGCAGCCCATCTCCATTTGGGTCTGGGGGCTTTCGTTGGGCATGGATACCTGAGAGGTACCTGCAAGGTTACAGTTCGCGGCCCGAGAAGCACTCTCCGGCCAACATGCTCAACTGCAGCAATAGCTCCCAAACCGAAGGAGCCAGGACCCAAAGACCTAGCTGGCCTGAAGGGCCCCCAGGGGGCCACCAAGCAGCCCCTCTCCATTTGGGTCTGGGGGCTTTCGTTGGGCCGGGAACCTGGGAGATTCCTGCAAGGTTGCAGTTCGCGGCCCGAGAAGCACTCTCCGGCCAACATGCCCAACTGCAGCAACAGCTCCCAAAGCGAAGGAGCCAGGACCCAAAGACCTAGCTGGCCTGAAGGGCCCCCAGGGGGCCCCCAAGCAGCCCCTCTCCATTTGGGTCTGGGGGCTTTCGTTGGGCCGGGAACCTGGGAGATTCCTGCAAGGTTGCAGTTCGCGGCCCGAGAAGCACTCTCCGGCCAACATGCCCAACTGCAGCAACAGCTCCCAAAGCGAAGGAGCCAGGACCCAAAGACCTAGCTGGCCTGAAGGGCCCCCAGGGGGCCCCCAAGCAGCCCCTCTCCATTTGGGTCTGGGGGCTTTCGTTGGGCCGGGAACCTGGGAGAATCCTGCAAGGTTGCAGTTCGCGGCCCGAGAAGCACTCTCCGGCCAACATGCCCAACTGCAGCAACAGCTCCCAAAGCGAAGGAGCCAGGACCCAAAGACCTAGCTGGCCTGAAGGGCCCCCAGGGGGCCCCCAAGCAGCCCCTCTCCATTTGGGTCTGGGGGCTTTCGTTGGGCATGGATACCTGAGAGGTACCTGCAAGGTTACAGTTCGCGGCCCGAGAAGCACTCTCCGGCCAACATGCTCAACTGCAGCAACAGCTCCCAAAGCGAAGGAGCCAGGACCCAAAGACCTAGCTGGCCTGAAGGGCCCCCAGGGGGCCCCCAAGCAGCCCATCTCCATTTGGGTCTGGGGGCTTTCGTTGGGCATGGAACCTGGGAGATTCCTGCAAGGTTGCAGTTCGCGGCCCGAGAAGCACTCTCCGGCCAGCATGCCCAACTGCAGCAACAGCTCCCAAAGCGAAGGAGCCAGGACACAAAGACCTAGCTGGCCTGAAGGGCCCCCAGGGGGCCCCCAAGTAGCCCATCTCCATTTGGGTCTTGGGGCTTTCGTTGGGCATGGAACCTGGGAGATTCCTGCAAGGTTGCAGTTCGCGGCCCGAGAAGCACTCTCCGGCCAACATGCCCAACTGCAGCAACAGCTCCCAAAGCGAAGGAGCCAGGACCCAAAGACCTAGCTGGCCTGAAGGGCCCCCAGGGGGCCACCAAGCAGCCCCTCTCAATTTGGGTCTGGGGGCTTTCGTTGGGCCGGGAACCTGGGAGATTCCTGCAAGGTTGCAGTTCGCGGCCCGAGAAGCACTCTCCGGCCAACATGCCCAACTGCAGCAACAGCTCCCAAAGCGAAGGAGCCAGGACCCAAAGACCTAGCTGGCCTGAAGGGCCCCCAGGGGGCCCCCAAGCAGCCCCTCTCAATTTGGGTCTGGGGGCTTTCGTTGGGCCGGGAACCTGGGAGATTCCTGCAAGGTTGCAGTTCGCGGCCCGAGAAGCACTCTCCGGCCAACATGCCCAACTGCAGCAACAGCTCCCAAAGCGAAGGAGCCAGGACCCAAAGACCTAGCTGGCCTGAAGGGCCCCCAGGGGGGCCCCAAGCAGCCCCTCTCCATTTGGGTCTGGGGGCTTTCGTTGGGCCGGGAACCTGGGAGAATCCTGCAAGGTTGCAGTTCGCGGCCCGAGAAGCACTCTCCGGCCAACATGCCCAACTGCAGCAACAGCTCCCAAAGCGAAGGAGCCAGGACCCAAAGACCTAGCTGGCCTGAAGGGCCCCCAGGGGGCCCCCAAGCAGCCCCTCTCCATTTGAGTCTGGGGGCTTTCGTTGGGCCGGGAACCTGGGAGAATCCTGCAAGGTTGCAGTTCGCGGCCCGAGAAGCACTCTCCGGCCAACATGCCCAACTGCAGCAACAGCTCCCAAAGCGAAGGAGCCAGGACCCAAAGACCTAGCTGGCCTGAAGGGCCCCCAGGGGGCCCCCAAGCAGCCCCTCTCCATTTGGGTCTGGGGGCTTTCGTTGGGCATGGATACCTGAGAGGTACCTGCAAGGTTACAGTTCGCGTCCCGAGAAGCACTCTCCGGCCAACATGCTCAACTGCAGCAACAGCTCCCAAACCGAAAGAGCCAGGACCCAAAGACCTAGCTGGCCTGAAGGGCCCCCAGGGGGCCCCCAAGCAGCCCATCTCCATTTGGGTCTGGAGGCTTTCGTTGGGCATGGAACCTGGGAGGTACCTGCAAGGTTGCAGTTCGCGGCCCGAGAAGCACTCTCCGGCCAACATGCCCAACTGCAGCAACAGCTCCCAAAGCGAAGGAGCCAGGACCCAAAGACCTAGCTGGCCTGAAGGGCCCCCAGGGGGGCCCCAAGCAGCCCCTCTCAATTTGGGTCTGGGGGCTTTCGTTGGGCCGGGAACCTGGGAGAATCCTGCAAGGTTGCAGTTCGCGGCCCGAGAAGCACTCTCCGGCCAACATGCCCAACTGCAGCAACAGCTCCCAAAGCGAAGGAGCCAGGACCCAAAGACCTAGCTGGCCTGAAGGGCCCCCAGGGGGCCACCAAGCAGCCCCTCTCAATTTGGGTCTGGGGGCTTTCGTTGGGCATGGATACCTGAGAGGTACCTGCAAGGTTACAGTTCGCGGCCCGAGAAGCACTCTCCGGCCAACATGCTCAACTGCAGCAACAGCTCCCAAACCGAAGGAGCCAGGACCCAAAGACCTAGCTGGCCTGAAGGGCCCCCAGGGGGCCCCCAAGCAGCCCATCTCCATTTGGGTCTGGGGGCTTTCGTTGGGCATGGATACCTGAGAGGTACCTGCAAGGTTACAGTTCGCGGCCCGAGAAGCACTCTCCGGCCAACATGCTCAACTGCAGCAATAGCTCCCAAAGCGAAGGAGCCAGGACCCAAAGACCTAGCTGGCCTGAAGGGCCCCCAGGGGGCCACCAAGCAGCCCCTCTCCATTTGGGTCTGGGGGCTTTCGTTGGGCCGGGAACCTGGGAGATTCCTGCAAGGTTGCAGTTCGCGGCCCGAGAAGCACTCTCCGGCCAACATGCCCAACTGCAGCAACAGCTCCCAAAGCGAAGGAGCCAGGACCCAAAGACCTAGCTGGCCTGAAGGGCCCCCAGGGGGCCCCCAAACAGCCCCTCTCAATTTGGGTCTGGGGGCTTTCGTTGGGCCGGGAACCTGGGAGATTCCTGCAAGGTTGCAGTTCGCGGCCCGAGAAGCACTCTCCGGCCAACATGCCCAACTGCAGCAACAGCTCCCAAAGCGAAGGAGCCAGGACCCAAAGACCTAGCTGGCCTGAAGGGCCCCCAGGGGGGCCCCAAGCAGCCCCTCTCCATTTGGGTCTGGGGGCTTTCGTTGGGCCGGGAACCTGGGAGAATCCTGCAAGGTTGCAGTTCGCGGCCCGAGAAGCACTCTCCGGCCAACATGCACAACTGCAGCAACAGCTCCCAAAGCGAAGGAGCCAGGACCCAAAGACCTAGCTGGCCTGAAGGGCCCCCAAGGGGCCCCCAAGCAGCCCCTCTCCATTTGGGTCTGGGGGCTTTCGTTGGGCCGGGAACCTGGGAGGTACCTGCAAGGTTGCAGTTCGCGGCCCGAGAAGCACTCTCCGGCCAACATGCCCAACTGCAGCAACAGCTCCCAAAGCGAAGGAGCCAGGACCCAAAGACCTAGCTGGCCTGAAGGGCCCCCAGGGGGCCCCCAAGCAGCCCCTCTCCATTTGGGTCTGGGGGCTTTCGTTGGGCATGGATACCTGAGAGGTACCTGCAAGGTTACAGTTCGCGGCCCGAGAAGCACTCTCCGGCCAACATGCTCAACTGCAGCAACAGCTCCCAAACCGAAGGAGCCAGGACCCAAAGACCTAGCTGGCCTGAAGGGCCCCCAGGGGGCCCCCAAGCAGCCCATCTCCATTTGGGTCTGGGGGCTTTCGTTGGGCATGGAACCTGGGAGATTCCTGCAAGGTTGCAGTTCGCGGCCCGAGAAGCACTCTCCGGCCAACATGCCCAACTGCAGCAACAGCTCCCAAAGCGAAGGAGCCAGGACACAAAGACCTAGCTGGCCTGAAGGGCCCCCAGGGGGCCCCCAAGTAGCCCATCTCCATTTGGGTCTTGGGGCTTTCGTTGGGCATGGAACCTGGGAGATTCCTGCAAGGTTGCAGTTCGCGGCCCGAGAAGCACTCTCCGGCCAACATGCCCAACTGCAGCAACAGCTCCCAAAGCGAAGGAGCCAGGACCCAAAGACCTAGCTGGCCTGAAGGGCCCCCAGGGGGCCCCCAAGCAGCCCCTCTCCATTTGGGTCTGGGGGCTTTCGTTGGGCATGGATACCTGAGAGGTACCTGCAAGGTTACAGTTCGCGGCCCGAGATGCACTCTCCGGCCAACATGCTCAACTGCAGCAACAGCTCCCAAACCGAAGGAGCCAGGACCCAAAGACCTAGCTGGCCTGAAGGCCCCCAAGGGGGACCCCAAGCAGCCCCTCTCCATTTGGGTCTGGGGGCTTTCGTTGGGCCGGGAACCTGGGAGAATCCTGCAAGGTTGCAGTTCGCGGCCCGAGAAGCACTCTCCGGCCAACATGCCCAACTGCAGCAACAGCTCCCAAAGCGAAGGAGCCAGGACCCAAAGACCTAGCTGGCCTGAAGGGCCCCCAGGGGGCCCCCAAGCAGCCCCTCTCCATTTGGGTCTGGGGGCTTTCGTTGGGCCGGGAACCTAGGAGAATCCTGCAAGGTTGCAGTTCGCGGCCCGAGAAGCACTCTCCGGCCAACATGCTCAACTGCAGCAACAGCTCCCAAACCGAAGGAGCCAGGACCCAAAGACCTAGCTGGCCTGAAGGGCCCCAAGGGGAGCCAAGCAGCCCCTCTCCATTTGGGTCTGGGGGCTTTCGTTGGGCCGGGAACCTGGGAGAATCCTGCAAGGTTGCAGTTCGCGGCCCGAGAAGCACTCTCCGGCCAACATGCCCAACTGCAGCAACAGCTCCCAAAGCGAAGGAGCCAGGACCCAAAGACCTAGCTGGCCTGAAGGGCCCCCAGGGGGCCACCAAGCAGCCCCTCTCCATTTGGGTCTGGGGGCTTTCGTTGGGCATGGATACCTGAGAGGTACCTGCAAGGTTACAGTTCGCGGCCCGAGAAGCACTCTCCGGCCAACATGCACAACTGCAGCAACAGCTCCCAAACCGAAGGAGCCAGGACCCAAAGACCTAGCTGGCCTGAAGGGCTCCCAGGGGGCCCCCAAGCAGCCCCTCTCAATTTGGGTCTGGGGGCTTTCGTTGGGCATGGATACCTGAGAGGTACCTGCAAGGTTACAGTTCGCGGCCCGAGAAGCACTCTCCGGCCAACATGCTCAACTGCAGCAATAGCTCCCAAACCGAAGGAGCCAGGACCCAAAGACCTAGCTGGCCTGAAGGGCCCCCAGGGGGCCCCCAAGCAGCCCCTCTCAATTTGGGTCTGGGGGCTTTTGTTGGGCCGGGAACCTGGGAGATTCCTGCAAGGTTGCAGTTCGCGGCCCGAGAAGCACTCTCCGGCCAACATGCCCAACTGCAGCAACAGCTCCCAAAGCGAAGGAGCCAGGACCCAAAGACCTAGCTGGCCTGAAGGGCCCCCAGGGGGCCCCCAAGCAGCCCCTCTCAATTTGGGTCTGGGGGCTTTCGTTGGGCCGGGAACCTGGGAGAATCCTGCAAGGTTGCAGTTCGCGGCCCGAGAAGCACTCTCCGGCCAACATGCCCAACTGCAGCAACAGCTCCCAAACCGAAGGAGCCAGGACCCAAAGACCTAGCTGGCCTGAAGGGCCCCCAGGGGGGCCCCAAGCAGCCCCTCTCCATTTGGGTCTGGGGGCTTTCGTTGGGCATGGAACCTGGGAGAATCCTGCAAGGTTGCAGTTCGCGGCCCGAGAAGCACTCTCCGGCCAACATGCCCAACTGCAGCAACAGCTCCCAAACCGAAGGAGCCAGGACCCAAAGACCTAGCTGGCCTGAAGGCCCCCAAGGGGGACCCCAAGCAGCCCCTCTCCATTTGGGTCTGGGGGCTTTCGTTGGGCCGGGAACCTGGGAGAATCCTGCAAGGTTGCAGTTCGCGGCCCGAGAAGCACTCTCCGGCCAACATGCCCAACTGCAGCAACAGCTCCCAAAGCGAAGGAGCCAGGACCCAAAGACCTAGCTGGCCTGAAGGGCCCCCAGGGGGCCCCCAAGCAGCCCCTCTCCATTTGGGTCTGGGGGCTTTCGTTGGGCCGGGAACCTAGGAGAATCCTGCAAGGTTGCAGTTCGCGGCCCGAGAAGCACTCTCCGGCCAACATGCTCAACTGCAGCAACAGCTCCCAAACCGAAGGAGCCAGGACCCAAAGACCTAGCTGGCCTGAAGGGCCCCAAGGGGTCCCCCAAGCAGCCCCTCTCCATTTGGGTCTGGGGGCTTTCGTTGGGCCGGGAACCTGGGAGAATCCTGCAAGGTTGCAGTTCGCGGCCCGAGAAGCACTCTCCGGCCAACATGCCCAACTGCAGCAACAGCTCCCAAAGCGAAGGAGCCAGGACCCAAAGACCTAGCTGGCCTGAAGGGCCCCCAGGGGGCCACCAAGCAGCCCCTCTCCATTTGGGTCTGGGGGCTTTCGTTGGGCATGGATACCTGAGAGGTACCTGCAAGGTTACAGTTCGCGGCCCGAGAAGCACTCTCCGGCCAACATGCACAACTGCAGCAACAGCTCCCAAACCGAAGGAGCCAGGACCCAAAGACCTAGCTGGCCTGAAGGGCTCCCAGGGGGCCCCCAAGCAGCCCCTCTCAATTTGGGTCTGGGGGCTTTCGTTGGGCATGGATACCTGAGAGGTACCTGCAAGGTTACAGTTCGCGGCCCGAGAAGCACTCTCCGGCCAACATGCTCAACTGCAGCAATAGCTCCCAAACCGAAGGAGCCAGGACCCAAAGACCTAGCTGGCCTGAAGGGCCCCCAGGGGGCCCCCAAGCAGCCCCTCTCAATTTGGGTCTGGGGGCTTTTGTTGGGCCGGGAACCTGGGAGATTCCTGCAAGGTTGCAGTTCGCGGCCCGAGAAGCACTCTCCGGCCAACATGCCCAACTGCAGCAACAGCTCCCAAAGCGAAGGAGCCAGGACCCAAAGACCTAGCTGGCCTGAAGGGCCCCCAGGGGGCCCCCAAGCAGCCCCTCTCAATTTGGGTCTGGGGGCTTTCGTTGGGCCGGGAACCTGGGAGATTCCTGCAAGGTTGCAGTTCGCGGCCCGAGAAGCACTCTCCGGCCAACATGCCCAACTGCAGCAACAGCTCCCAAACCGAAGGAGCCAGGACCCAAAGACCTAGCTGGCCTGAAGGGCCCCCAGGGGGCCCCCAAGCAGCCCCTCTCCATTTGGGTCTGGGGGCTTTCGTTGGGCATGGAACCTGGGAGAATCCTGCAAGGTTGCAGTTCGCGGCCCGAGAAGCACTCTCCGGCCAACATGCCCAACTGCAGCAACAGCTCCCAAAGCGAAGGAGCCAGGACCCAAAGACCTAGCTGGCCTGAAGGGCCCCCAGGGGGCCCCCAAGCAGCCCCTCTCCATTTGGGTCTGGGGGCTTTCGTTGGGCATGGATACCTGAGAGGTACCTGCAAGGTTACAGTTCGCGGCCCGAGAAGCACTCTCCGGCCAACATGCTCAACTGCAGCAACAGCTCCCAAACCGAAGGAGCCAGGACCCAAAGACCTAGCTGGCCTGAAGGCCCCCAAGGGGGACCCCAAGCAGCCCCTCTCCATTTGGGTCTGGGGGCTTTCGTTGGGCCGGGAACCTGGGAGAATCCTGCAAGGTTGCAGTTCGCGGCCCGAGAAGCACTCTCCGGCCAACATGCTCAACTGCAGCAACAGCTCCCAAACCGAAGGAGCCAGGACCCAAAGACCTAGCTGGCCTGAAGGGCCCCCAGGGGGCCACCAAGCAGCCCCTCTCAATTTGGGTCTGGGGGCTTTCGTTGGGCATAGATACCTGAGAGGTACCTGCAAGGTTACAGTTCGCGGCCCGAGAAGCACTCTCCGCCCAACATGCCCAACTGCAGCAACAGCTCCCAAAGCGAAGGAGCCAGGACCCAAAGACCTAGCTGGCCTGAAGGGCCCCCAGGGGGCCCCCAAGCAGCCCCTCTCCATTTGGGTCTGGGGGCTTTCGTTGGGCCGGGAACCTAGGAGAATCCTGCAAGGTTGCAGTTCGCGGCCCGAGAAGCACTCTCCGGCCAACATGCTCAACTGCAGCAACAGCTCCCAAACCGAAGGAGCCAGGACCCAAAGACCTAGCTGGCCTGAAGGGCCCCAAGGGGAGCCAAGCAGCCCCTCTCCATTTGGGTCTGGGGGCTTTCGTTGGGCCGGGAACCTGGGAGAATCCTGCAAGGTTGCAGTTCGCGGCCCGAGAAGCACTCTCCGGCCAACATGCCCAACTGCAGCAACAGCTCCCAAAGCGAAGGAGCCAGGACCCAAAGACCTAGCTGGCCTGAAGGGCCCCCAGGGGGCCACCAAGCAGCCCCTCTCCATTTGGGTCTGGGGGCTTTCGTTGGGCATGGATACCTGAGAGGTACCTGCAAGGTTACAGTTCGCGGCCCGAGAAGCACTCTCCGGCCAACATGCACAACTGCAGCAACAGCTCCCAAACCGAAGGAGCCAGGACCCAAAGACCTAGCTGGCCTGAAGGGCTCCCAGGGGGCCCCCAAGCAGCCCCTCTCAATTTGGGTCTGGGGGCTTTCGTTGGGCATGGATACCTGAGAGGTACCTGCAAGGTTACAGTTCGCGGCCCGAGAAGCACTCTCCGGCCAACATGCTCAACTGCAGCAATAGCTCCCAAACCGAAGGAGCCAGGACCCAAAGACCTAGCTGGCCTGAAGGGCCCCCAGGGGGCCCCCAAGCAGCCCCTCTCAATTTGGGTCTGGGGGCTTTTGTTGGGCCGGGAACCTGGGAGATTCCTGCAAGGTTGCAGTTCGCGGCCCGAGAAGCACTCTCCGGCCAACATGCCCAACTGCAGCAACAGCTCCCAAAGCGAAGGAGCCAGGACCCAAAGACCTAGCTGGCCTGAAGGGCCCCCAGGGGGCCCCCAAGCAGCCCCTCTCAATTTGGGTCTGGGGGCTTTCGTTGGGCCGGGAACCTGGGAGATTCCTGCAAGGTTGCAGTTCGCGGCCCGAGAAGCACTCTCCGGCCAACATGCCCAACTGCAGCAACAGCTCCCAAACCGAAGGAGCCAGGACCCAAAGACCTAGCTGGCCTGAAGGGCCCCCAGGGGGGCCCCAAGCAGCCCCTCTCCATTTGGGTCTGGGGGCTTTCGTTGGGCATGGAACCTGGGAGAATCCTGCAAGATTGCAGTTCGCGGCCCGAGAAGCACTCTCCGGCCAACATGCCCAACTGCAGCAACAGCTCCCAAACCGAAGGAGCCAGGACCCAAAGACCTAGCTGGCCTGAAGGCCCCCAAGGGGGACCCCAAGCAGCCCCTCTCCATTTGGGTCTGGGGGCTTTCGTTGGGCCGGGAACCTGGGAGAATCCTGCAAGGTTGCAGTTCGCGGCCCGAGAAGCACTCTCCGGCCAACATGCCCAACTGCAGCAACAGCTCCCAAAGCGAAGGAGCCAGGACCCAAAGACCTAGCTGGCCTGAAGGGCCCCCAGGGGGCCCCCAAGCAGCCCCTCTCAATTTGGGTCTGGGGGCTTTCGTTGGGCCGGGAACCTAGGAGAATCCTGCAAGGTTGCAGTTCGCGGCCCGAGAAGCACTCTCCGGCCAACATGCTCAACTGCAGCAACAGCTCCCAAACCGAAGGAGCCAGGACCCAAAGACCTAGCTGGCCTGAAGGGCCCCAAGGGGAGCCAAGCAGCCCCTCTCCATTTGGGTCTGGGGGCTTTCGTTGGGCCGGGAACCTGGGAGAATCCTGCAAGGTTGCAGTTCGCGGCCCGAGAAGCACTCTCCGGCCAACATGCCCAACTGCAGCAACAGCTCCCAAAGCGAAGGAGCCAGGACCCAAAGACCTAGCTGGCCTGAAGGGCCCCCAGGGGGCCACCAAGCAGCCCCTCTCCATTTGGGTCTGGGGGCTTTCGTTGGGCATGGATACCTGAGAGGTACCTGCAAGGTTACAGTTCGCGGCCCGAGAAGCACTCTCCGGCCAACATGCACAACTGCAGCAACAGCTCCCAAACCGAAGGAGCCAGGACCCAAAGACCTAGCTGGCCTGAAGGGCTCCCAGGGGGCCCCCAAGCAGCCCCTCTCAATTTGGGTCTGGGGGCTTTCGTTGGGCATGGATACCTGAGAGGTACCTGCAAGGTTACAGTTCGCGGCCCGAGAAGCACTCTCCGGCCAACATGCTCAACTGCAGCAATAGCTCCCAAACCGAAGGAGCCAGGACCCAAAGACCTAGCTGGCCTGAAGGGCCCCCAGGGGGCCCCCAAGCAGCCCCTCTCAATTTGGGTCTGGGGGCTTTTGTTGGGCCGGGAACCTGGGAGATTCCTGCAAGGTTGCAGTTCGCGGCCCGAGAAGCACTCTCCGGCCAACATGCCCAACTGCAGCAACAGCTCCCAAAGCGAAGGAGCCAGGACCCAAAGACCTAGCTGGCCTGAAGGGCCCCCAGGGGGCCCCCAAGCAGCCCCTCTCAATTTGGGTCTGGGGGCTTTCGTTGGGCCGGGAACCTGGGAGATTCCTGCAAGGTTGCAGTTCGCGGCCCGAGAAGCACTCTCCGGCCAACATGCCCAACTGCAGCAACAGCTCCCAAACCGAAGGAGCCAGGACCCAAAGACCTAGCTGGCCTGAAGGGCCCCCAGGGGGGCCCCAAGCAGCCCCTCTCCATTTGGGTCTGGGGGCTTTCGTTGGGCATGGAACCTGGGAGAATCCTGCAAGATTGCAGTTCGCGGCCCGAGAAGCACTCTCCGGCCAACATGCCCAACTGCAGCAACAGCTCCCAAACCGAAGGAGCCAGGACCCAAAGACCTAGCTGGCCTGAAGGCCCCCAAGGGGGACCCCAAGCAGCCCCTCTCCATTTGGGTCTGGGGGCTTTCGTTGGGCCGGGAACCTGGGAGAATCCTGCAAGGTTGCAGTTCGCGGCCCGAGAAGCACTCTCCGGCCAACATGCCCAACTGCAGCAACAGCTCCCAAAGCGAAGGAGCCAGGACCCAAAGACCTAGCTGGCCTGAAGGGCCCCCAGGGGGCCCCCAAGCAGCCCCTCTCCATTTGGGTCTGGGGGCTTTCGTTGGGCCGGGAACCTAGGAGAATCCTGCAAGGTTGCAGTTCGCGGCCCGAGAAGCACTCTCCGGCCAACATGCTCAACTGCAGCAACAGCTCCCAAACCGAAGGAGCCAGGACCCAAAGACCTAGCTGGCCTGAAGGGCCCCAAGGGGTCCCCCAAGCAGCCCCTCTCCATTTGGGTCTGGGGGCTTTCGTTGGGCCGGGAACCTGGGAGAATCCTGCAAGGTTGCAGTTCGCGGCCCGAGAAGCACTCTCCGGCCAACATGCCCAACTGCAGCAACAGCTCCCAAAGCGAAGGAGCCAGGACCCAAAGACCTAGCTGGCCTGAAGGGCCCCCAGGGGGCCACCAAGCAGCCCCTCTCCATTTGGGTCTGGGGGCTTTCGTTGGGCATGGATACCTGAGAGGTACCTGCAAGGTTACAGTTCGCGGCCCGAGAAGCACTCTCCGGCCAACATGCACAACTGCAGCAACAGCTCCCAAACCGAAGGAGCCAGGACCCAAAGACCTAGCTGGCCTGAAGGGCTCCCAGGGGGCCCCCAAGCAGCCCCTCTCAATTTGGGTCTGGGGGCTTTCGTTGGGCATGGATACCTGAGAGGTACCTGCAAGGTTACAGTTCGCGGCCCGAGAAGCACTCTCCGGCCAACATGCTCAACTGCAGCAATAGCTCCCAAACCGAAGGAGCCAGGACCCAAAGACCTAGCTGGCCTGAAGGGCCCCCAGGGGGCCCCCAAGCAGCCCCTCTCAATTTGGGTCTGGGGGCTTTTGTTGGGCCGGGAACCTGGGAGATTCCTGCAAGGTTGCAGTTCGCGGCCCGAGAAGCACTCTCCGGCCAACATGCCCAACTGCAGCAACAGCTCCCAAAGCGAAGGAGCCAGGACCCAAAGACCTAGCTGGCCTGAAGGGCCCCCAGGGGGCCCCCAAGCAGCCCCTCTCAATTTGGGTCTGGGGGCTTTCGTTGGGCCGGGAACCTGGGAGATTCCTGCAAGGTTGCAGTTCGCGGCCCGAGAAGCACTCTCCGGCCAACATGCCCAACTGCAGCAACAGCTCCCAAACCGAAGGAGCCAGGACCCAAAGACCTAGCTGGCCTGAAGGGCCCCCAGGGGGCCCCCAAGCAGCCCCTCTCCATTTGGGTCTGGGGGCTTTCGTTGGGCATGGAACCTGGGAGAATCCTGCAAGGTTGCAGTTCGCGGCCCGAGAAGCACTCTCCGGCCAACATGCCCAACTGCAGCAACAGCTCCCAAAGCGAAGGAGCCAGGACCCAAAGACCTAGCTGGCCTGAAGGGCCCCCAGGGGGCCCCCAAGCAGCCCCTCTCCATTTGGGTCTGGGGGCTTTCGTTGGGCATGGATACCTGAGAGGTACCTGCAAGGTTACAGTTCGCGGCCCGAGAAGCACTCTCCGGCCAACATGCTCAACTGCAGCAACAGCTCCCAAACCGAAGGAGCCAGGACCCAAAGACCTAGCTGGCCTGAAGGCCCCCAAGGGGGACCCCAAGCAGCCCCTCTCCATTTGGGTCTGGGGGCTTTCGTTGGGCCGGGAACCTGGGAGAATCCTGCAAGGTTGCAGTTCGCGGCCCGAGAAGCACTCTCCGGCCAACATGCTCAACTGCAGCAACAGCTCCCAAACCGAAGGAGCCAGGACTCAAAGACCTAGCTGGCCTGAAGGGCCCCCAGGGGGCCACCAAGCAGCCCCTCTCAATTTGGGTCTGGGGGCTTTCGTTGGGCATAGATACCTGAGAGGTACCTGCAAGGTTACAGTTCGCGGCCCGAGAAGCACTCTCCGCCCAACATGCCCAACTGCAGCAACAGCTCCCAAACCGAAGGAGCCAGGACCCAAAGACCTAGCTGGCCTGAAGGGCCCCCAGGGGGCCCCCAAGCAGCCCCTCTCAATTTGGGTCTGGGGGCTTTCGTTGGGCCGGGAACCTGGGAGATTCCTGCAAGGTTGCAGTTCGCGGCCCGAGAAGCACTCTCCGGCCAACATGCCCAACTGCAGCAACAGCTCCCAAAGCGAAGGAGCCAGGACCCAAAGACCTAGCTGGCCTGAAGGGGCCCCAGGTGGCCCCCAAGCAGCCCCTTTCAATTTGGGTCTGGGGGCTTTCGTTGGGCCGGGAACCTGGGAGGTACCTGCAAGGTTGCAGTTCGCGGCCCGAGAAGCACTCTCCGGCCAACATGCCCAACTGCAGCAACAGCTCCCAAAGCGAAGGAGCCAGGACCCAAAGACCTAGCTGGCCTGAAGGGCCCCCAGGGGGCCCCCAAGCAGCCCCTCTCCATTTGGGTCTGGGGGCTTTTGTTGGGCCGGGAACCTGGGAGATTCCTGCAAGGTTGCAGTTCGCGGCCCGAGAAGCACTCTCCGGCCAACATGCCCAACTGCAGCAACAGCTCCCAAAGCGAAGGAGCCAGGACCCAAAGAGCTAGGTGGCCTGAAGGGCCCCCAGGGGGCCCCCAAGCAGCCCCTCTCCATTTGGGTCTGGGGGCTTTCGTTGGGCCGGGAACCTGGGAGATTCCTGCAAGGTTGCAGTTCGCGGCCCGAGAAGCACTCTCCGGCCAACATGCCCAACTGCAGCAACAGCTCCCAAAGCGAAAAAGCCAGGACCCAAAGACCTAGCTGGCCTGAAGGGCCCCCAGGGGGCCCCCAAGCAGCCCCTCTCAATTTGGGTCTGGGGGCTTTCGTTGGGCCGGGAACCTGGGAGATTCCTGCAAGGTTGCAGTTCGCGGCCCGAGAAGCACTCTCCGGCCAACATGCCCAACTGCAGCAACAGCTCCCAAAGCGAAGGAGCCAGGACCCAAAGACCTAGCTGGCCTGAAGGGCCCCCAGGGGGCCCCAAGCAGCCCCTCTCAATTTGGGTCTGGGGGCTTTCGTTGGGCATGGAACCTGGGAGATTCCTGCAAGGTTGCAGTTCGCGGCCCGAGAAGCACTCTCCGGCCAACATGCCCAACTGCAGCAACAGCTCCCAAAGCGAAGGAGCCAGGACCCAAAGACCTAGCTGGCCTGAAGGGCCCCCAGGGGGGCCCCAAGCAGCCCCTCTCAATTTGGGTCTGGGGGCTTTCGTTGGGCCGGGAACCTGGGAGGTACCTGCAAGGTTGCAGTTCGCGGCCGGAGAAGCACTCTCCGGCCAGCATGCACAACTGCAGCAACAGCTCCCAAAGCGAAGGAGCCAGGACCCAAAGACCTAGCTGGCCTGAAGGGCCCCCAGGGGGCCCCCAAGCAGCCCATCTCCATTTGGGTCTGGGGGCTTTCGTTGGGCATGGAACCTGGGAGATTCCTGCAAGGTTGCAGTTCGCGGCCCGAGAAGCACTCTCCGGCCAACATGCCCAACTGCAGCAACAGCTCCCAAAGCGAAGGAGCCAGGACCCAAAGACCTAGCTGGCCTGAAGGGCCCCCAGGGGGGCCCCAAGCAGCCCCTCTCAATTTGGGTCTGGGGGCTTTCGTTGGGCATGGATACCTGAGAGGTACCTGCAAGGTTACAGTTCGCGGCCCGAGAAGCACTCTCCGGCCAACATGCTCAACTGCAGCAACAGCTCCCAAACCGAAGGAGCCAGGACCCAAAGACCTAGCTGGCCTGAAGGGCCCCCAGGGGGCCCCCAAGCAGCACCTCTCAATTTGGGTCTGGGGGCTTTCGTTGGGCATGGATACCTGAGAGGTACCTGCAAGGTTACAGTTCGCGGCCCGAGAAGCACTCTCCGGCCAACATGCTCAACTGCAGCAACAGCTCCCAAAGCGAAGGAGCCAGGACCCAAAGACCTAGCTGGCCTGAAGGGCCCCCAGGGGGCCCCCAAGCAGCCCCTCTCCATTTGGGTCTGGGGGCTTTCGTTGGGCCGGGAACCTGGGAGATTCCTGCAAGGTTGCAGTTCGCGGCCCGAGAAGCACTCTCCGGGCAACATGCCCAACTGCAGCAACAGCTCCCAAACCGAAGGAGCCAGGACCCAAAGACCTAGCTGGCCTGAAGGGCCCCCAGGGGGCCCCCAAGCAGCCCCTCTCAATTTGGGTCTGGGGGCTTTCGTTGGGCCGGGAACCTGGGAGATTCCTGCAAGGTTGCAGTTCGCGGCCCGAGAAGCACTCTCCGGCCAACATGCCCAACTGCAGCAACAGCTCCCAAACCGAAGGAGCCAGGACCCAAAGACCTAGCTGGCCTGAAGGGCCCCCAGGGGGGCCCCAAGCAGCCCCTCTCAATTTGGGTCTGGGGGCTTTCGTTGGGCCGGGAACCTGGGAGAATCCTGCAAGGTTGCAGTTCGCGGCCCGAGAAGCACTCTCCGGCCAACATGCCCAACTGCAGCAACAGCTCCCAAACCGAAGGAGCCAGGACCCAAAGACCTAGCTGGCCTGAAGGGCCCCCAGGGGGCCCCCAAGCAGCCCCTCTCCATTTGGGTCTGGGGGCTTTCGTTGGGCCCGGAACCTGGGAGGTACCTGCAAGGTTGCAGTTCGCGGCCCGAGAAGCACTCTCCGGCCAACATGCCCAACTGCAGCAACAGCTCCCAAAGCGAAGGAGCCAGGACCCAAAGACCTAGCTGGCCTGAAGGGCCCCCAGGGGGCCCCCAAGCAGCCCCTCTCCATTTGGGTCTGGGGGCTTTTGTTGGGCAGGCAACCTGGGAGATTCCTGCAAGGTTGCAGTTCGCGGCCCGAGAAGCACTCTCCGGCCAACATGCCCAACTGCAGCAACAGCTCCCAAACCGAAGGAGCCAGGACCCAAAGAGCTAGGTGGCCTGAAGGGCCCCCAGGGGGCCCCCAAGCAGCCCCTCTCCATTTGGGTCTGGGGGCTTTCGTTGGGCCGGGAACCTGGGAGATTCCTGCAAGGTTGCAGTTCGCGGCCCGAGTAGCACTCTCCGGCCAGCATGCCCAACTGCAGCAACAGCTCCCAAAGCGAAGGAGCCAGGACCCAAAGACCTAGCTGGCCTGAAGGGCCCCCAGGGGGCCCCCAAGTAGCCCATCTCCATTTGGGTCTGGGGGCTTTCGTTGGCCATGGAACCTGGGAGATTCCTGCAAGGTTGCAGTTCGCGGCCCGAGAAGCACTCTCCGGCCAACATGCCCAACTGCAGCAACAGCTCCCAAACCGAAGGAGCCAGGACCCAAAGACCTAGCTGGCCTGAAGGGCCCCCAGGGGGGCCCCAAGCAGCCCCTCTCAATTTGGGTCTGGGGGCTTTCGTTGGGCCGGGAACCTGGGAGAATCCTGCAAGGTTGCAGTTCGCAGCCCGAGAAGCACTCTCCGGCCAACATGCCCAACTGCAGCAACAGCTCCCAAAGCGAAGGAGCCAGGACCCAAAGACCTAGCTGGCCTGAAGGGCCCCCAGGGGGCCCCCAAGCAGCCCCTCTCCATTTGGGTCTGGGGGCTTTCGTTGGGCCGGGAACCTAGGAGAATCCTGCAAGGTTGCAGTTCGCGGCCCGAGAAGCACTCTCCGGCCAACATGCCCAACTGCAGCAACAGCTCCCAAAGCGAAGGAGCCAGGACCCAAAGACCTAGCTGGCCTGAAGGGCCCCCAGGGGGCCACCAAGCAGCCCCTCTCCATTTGGGTCTGGGGGCTTTCGTTGGGCATGGATACCTGAGAGGTACCTGCAAGGTTACAGTTCGCGGCCCGAGAAGCACTCTCCGGCCAACATGCCCAACTGCAGCAACAGCTCCCAAAGCGAAGGAGCCAGGACCCAAAGACCTAGCTGGCCTGAAGGGCCCCCAGGGGGGCCCCAAGCAGCCCCTCTCAATTTGGGTCTGGGGGCTTTCGTTGGGCCGGGAACCTGGGAGAATCCTGCAAGGTTGCAGTTCGCGGCTGGAGAAGCACTCTCCGGCCAGCATGCCCAACTGCAGCAACAGCTCCCAAAGCGAAGGAGCCAGGACCCAAAGAGCTAGGTGGCCTGAAGGGCCCCCAGGGGGCCCCCAAGCAGCCCCTCTCCATTTGGGTCTGGGGGCTTTCGTTGGGCCGGGAACCTGGGAGATTCCTGCAAGGTTGCAGTTCGCGGCCCGAGAAGCACTCTCCGGCCAGCATGCCCAACTGCAGCAACAGCTCCCAAAGCGAAGGAGCCAGGACCCAAAGACCTAGCTGGCCTGAAGGGCCCCCAGGGGGCCCCCAAGTAGCCCATCTCCATTTGGGTCTGGGGGCTTTCGTTGGCCATGGAACCTGGGAGATTCCTGCAAGGTTGCAGTTCGCGGCCCGAGAAGCACTCTCCGGCCAACATGCCCAACTGCAGCAACAGCTCCCAAAGCGAAGGAGCCAGGACCCAAAGACCTAGCAGGCCTGAAGGGACCCCAGGGGGGCCCCAAGCAGCCCCTCTCAATTTGGGTCTGGGGGCTTTCGTTGGGCCGGGAACCTGGGAGGTACCTGCAAGGTTGCAGTTCGCGGCCCGAGAAGCACTCTCCGGCCAACATGCCCAACTGCAGCAACAGCTCCCAAAGCGAAGGAGCCAGGACCCAAAGACCTAGCTGGCCTGAAGGGCCCCCAGGGGGCCACCAAGCAGCCCCTCTCCATTTGGGTCTGGGGGCTTTCGTTGGGCATGGATACCTGAGTGGTACCTGCAAGGTTACAGTTCGCGGCCCGAGAAGCACTCTCCGGCCAACATGCCCAACTGCAGCAACAGCTCCCAAAGCGAAGGAGCCAGGACCCAAAGACCTAGCTGGCCTGAAGGGCCCCCAGGGGGGCCCCAAGCAGCCCCTCTCAATTTGGGTCTGGGGGCTTTCGTTGGGCCGGGAACCTGGGAGAATCCTGCAAGGTTGCAGTTCGCGGCCGGAGAAGCACTCTCCGGCCAGCATGCACAACTGCAGCAACAGCTCCCAAACCGAAGGAGCCAGGACCCAAAGACCTAGCTGGCCTGAAGGGCCCCCAGGGGGCCCCAAAGCAGCCCCTCTCCATTTGGGTCTGGGGGCTTTCGTTGGGCATGGATACCTGAGAGGTACCTGCAAGGTTGCAGTTCGCGGCCCGAGAAGCACTCTCCGGCCAACATGCTCAACTGCAGCAACAGCTCCCAAACCGAAGGAGCCAGGACCCAAAGACCTAGCTGGCCTGAAGGCCCCCAAGGGACACCCCAAGCAGCCCCTCTCCATTTGGGTCTGGGGGCTTTCGTTGGGCCGGGAACCTGGGAGAATCCTGCAAGGTTGCAGTTCGCGGCCCGAGAAGCACTCTCCGGCCAACATGCCCAACTGCAGCAACAGCTCCCAAACCGAAGGAGCCAGGACCCAAAGACCTAGCTGGCCTGAAGGGCCCCCAGTGGGCCACCAAGCAGCCCCTCTCAATTTGGGTCTGGGGGCTTTCGTTGGGCATAGATACCTGAGAGGTACCTGCAAGGTTACAGTTCGCGGCCCGAGAAGCACTCTCCGGCCAACATGCCCAACTGCAGCAACAGTTCCCAAACCGAAGGAGCTAGGACCCAAAGACCTAGCTGGCCTGAAGGGCCCCCAGGGGGCCCCCAAGCAGCCCCTCTCCATTTGGGTCTGGGGGCTTTTGTTGGGCCGGGAACCTGGGTGATTCCTGCAAGGTTGCAGTTCGCGGCCCGAGAAGCACTCTCCGGCCAACATGCTCAACTGCAGCAACAGCTCCCAAACCGAAGGAGCCAGGACCCAAAGAGCTAGGTGGCCTGAAGGGCCCCCAGGGGGCCCCCAAGCAGCCCCTCTCCATTTGGGTCTGGGGGCTTTCGTTGGGCCGGGAACCTGGGAGATTCCTGCAAGGTTGCAGTTCGCGGCCCGAGAAGCACTCTCCGGCCAACATGCCCAACTGCAGCAACAGCTCCCAAACCGAAGGAGCCAGGACCCAAAGACCTAGCTGGCCTGAAGGGCCCCCAGGGGGCCCCCAAGCAGCCCCTCTCAATTTGGGTCTGGGGGCTTTCGTTGGGCATGGAACCTGGGAGATTCCTGCAAGGTTGCAGTTCGCGGCCCGAGAAGCACTCTCCGGCCAACATGCCCAACTGCAGCAACAGCTCCCAAACCGAAGGAGCCAGGACCCAAAGACCTAGCTGGCCTGAAGGGCCCCCAGGGGGGCCCCAAGCAGCCCCTCTCAATTTGGGTCTGGGGGCTTTCGTTGGGCCGGGAACCTGGGAGAATCCTGCAAGGTTGCAGTTCGCGGCCGGAGAAGCACTCTCCGGCCAGCATGCACAACTGCAGCAACAGCTCCCAAAGCGAAGGAGCCAGGACCCAAAGACCTAGCTGGCCTGAAGGGCCCCCAGGGGGCCCCCAAGCAGCCCATCTCCATTTGGGTCTGGGGGCTTTCGTTGGGCATGGAACCTGGGAGAATCCTGCAAGGTTGCAGTTCGCGGCCCGAGAAGCACTCTCCGGCCAACATGCCCAACTGCAGCAACAGCTCCCAAAGCGAAGGAGCCAGGACCCAAAGACCTAGCTGGCCTGAAGGGCCCCCAGGGGGGCCCCAAGCAGCCCCTCTCAATTTGGGTCTGGGGGCTTTCGTTGGGCCGGGAACCTGGGAGAATCCTGCAAGGTTGCAGTTCGCGGCCCGAGAAGCACTCTCCGGCCAACATGCCCAACTGCAGCAACAGCTCCCAAAGCGAAGGAGCCAGGACCCAAAGACCTAGCTGGCCTGAAGGGCCCCCAGGGGGCCCCCAAGCAGCCCCTCTCAATTTGGGTCTGGGGGCTTTCGTTGGGCATGGATACCTGAGAGGTACCTGCAAGGTTACAGTTCGCGGCCCGAGAAGCACTCTCCGGCCAACATGCTCAACTGCAGCAACAGCTCCCAAACCGAAGGAGCCAGGACCCAAAGACCTAGCTGGCCTGAAGGGCCCCCAGGGGGCCCCCAAGCAGCCCCTCTCAATTTGGGTCTGGGGGCTTTCGTTGGGCATGGATACCTGAGAGGTACCTGCAAGGTTGCAGTTCGCGGCCCGAGAAGCACTCTCCGGCCAACATGCTCAACTGCAGCAATAGCTCCCAAACCGAAGGAGCCAGGACCCAAAGACCTAGCTGGCCTGAAGGGCCCCCAGGGGGCCACCAAGCAGCCCATCTCAATTTGGGTCTGGGGGCTTTCGTTGGGCCGGGAACCTGGGAGATTCCTGCAAGGTTGCAGTTCGCGGCCCGAGAAGCACTCTCCGGCCAACATGCCCAACTGCAGCAACAGCTCCCAAAGCGAAGGTGCCAGGACCCAAAGACCTAGCTGGCCTGAAGGGCCCCCAGGGGGCCCCCAAACAGCCCCTCTCAATTTGGGTCTGGGGGCTTTCGTTGGGCCGGGAACCTGGGAGATTCCTGCAAGGTTGCAGTTCGCGGCCCGAGAAGCACTCTCCGGCCAACATGCCCAACTGCAGCAACAGCTCCCAAACCGAAGGAGCCAGGACCCAAAGACCTAGCTGGCCTGAAGGGCCCCCAGGGGGCCCCCAAGCAGCCCCTCTCAATTTGGGTCTGGGGGCTTTCGTTGGGCCGGGAACCTGGGAGAATCCTGCAAGGTTGCAGTTCGCGGCCCGAGAAGCACTCTCCGGCCAACATGCCCAACTGCAGCAACAGCTCCCAAACCGAAGGAGCCAGGACCCAAAGACCTAGCTGGCCTGAAGGGCCCCCAGGGGGCCCCCAAGCAGCCCCTCTCCATTTGGGTCTGGGGGCTTTCGTTGGGCCGGGAACCTGGGAGATTCCTGCAAGGTTGCAGTTCGCGGCCCGAGAAGCACTCTCCGGCCAACATGCCCAACTGCAGCAACAGCTCCCAAAGCGAAGGAGCCAGGACCCAAAGACCTAGCTGGCCTGAAGGGCCCCCAGGGGGCCCCCAAGCAGCCCCTCTCCATTTGGGTCTGGGGGCTTTCGTTGGGCATGGATACCTGAGAGGTACCTGCAAGGTTACAGTTCGCGGCCCGAGAAGCACTCTCCGGCCAACATGCTCAACTGCAGCAACAGCTCCCAAACCGAAGGAGCCAGGACCCAAAGACCTAGCTGGCCTGAAGGGCCCCCAGGGGGCCCCCAAGCAGCCCATCTCCATTTGGGTCTGGGGGCTTTCGTTGGGCATGGAACCTGGGAGATTCCTGCAAGGTTGCAGTTCGCGGCCCGAGAAGCACTCTCCGGCCAACATGCCCAACTGCAGCAACAGCTCCCAAAGCGAAGGAGCCAGGACCCAAAGACCTAGCTGGCCTGAAGGGCCCCCAGGGGGGCCCCAAGCAGCCCCTCTCCATTTGGGTCTGGGGGCTTTCGTTGGGCCGGGAACCTAGGAGAATCCTGCCAGGTTGCAGTTCGCGGCCCGAGAAGCACTCTCCGGCCAACATGCTCAACTGCAGCAACAGCTCCCAAACCGAAGGAGCCAGGACCCAAAGACCTAGCTGGCCTGAAGGGCCCCAAGGGGTCCCCCAAGCAGCCCCTCACCATTTGGGTCTGGGGGCTTTCGTTGGGCCGGGAACCTGGGAGAATCCTGCAAGGTTGCAGTTCGAGGCCCGAGAAGCACTCTCCGGCCAACATGCCCAACTACAGCAACAGCTCCCAAACCGAAGGAGCCAGGACCCAAAGACCTAGCTGGCCTGAAGGGCCCCCAGGGGGCCACCAAGCAGCCCCTCTCCATTTGGGTCTGGGGGCTTTCGTTGGGCATAGATACCTGAGAGGTACCTGCAAGGTTACAGTTCGCGGCCCGAGAAGCACTCTCCGGCCAACATGCTCAACTGCAGCAACAGCTCCCAAACCGAAGGAGCCAGGACCCAAAGACCTAGCTGGCCTGAAGGGCCCCCAGGGGGCCCCCAAGCAGCCCCTCTCAATTTGGGTCTGGGGGCTTTCGTTGGGCCGGGAACCTGGGAGATTCCTGCAAGGTTGCAGTTCGCGGCCCGAGAAGCACTCTCCGGCCAACATGCCCAACTGCAGCAACAGCTCCCAAAGCGAAGGAGCCAGGACCCAAAGACCTAGCTGGCCTGAAGGGCCCCCAGGGGGCCCCCAAGCAGCCCCTCTCAATTTGGGTCTGGGGGCTTTCGTTGGGCATGGAACCTGGGAGATTCCTGCAAGGTTGCAGTTCGCGGCCCGAGAAGCACTCTCCGGCCAGCATGCCCAACTGCAGCAACAGCTCCCAAAGCGAAGGAGCCAGGACCCAAAGACCTAGCTGGCCTGAAGGGCCCCCAGGGGGCCCCCAAGTAGCCCATCTCCATTTGGGTCTGGGGGCTTTCGTTGGGCATGGAACCTGGGAGATTCCTGCAAGGTTGCAGTTCGCGGCCCGAGAAGCACTCTCCGGCCAACATGCCCAACTGCAGCAACAGCTCCCAAAGCGAAGGAGCCAGGACCCAAAGACCTAGCTGGCCTGAAGGGCCCCCAGGGGGCCCCCAAGCAGCCCCTCTCCATTTGGGTCTGGGGGCTTTCGTTGAAAATGGATACCTGAGAGGTACCTGCAAGGTTACAGTTCGCGGCCCGAGATGCACTCTCCGGCCAACATGCTCAACTGCAGCAACAGCTCCCAAACCGAAGGAGCCAGGACCCAAAGACCTAGCTGGCCTGAAGGCCCCCAAGGGGGACCCCAAGCAGTTCCTCTCCATTTGGGTCTGGGGGCTTTCGTTGGGCCGGGAACCTGGGAGAATCCTGCAAGGTTGCAGTTCGAGGCCCGAGAAGCACTCTCCGGCCAACATGCCCAACTGCAGCAACAGCTCCCAAAGCGAAGGAGCCAGGACCCAAAGACCTAGCTGGCCTGAAGGGCCCCCAGGGGGCCCCCAAGCAGCCCCTCTCCATTTGGGTCTGGGGGCTTTCGTTGGGCCGGGAACCTAGGAGAATCCTGCAAGGTTGCAGTTCGCGGCCCGAGAAGCACTCTCCGGCCAACATGCCCAACTGCAGCAACAGCTCCCAAAGCGAAGGAGCCAGGACCCAAAGACCTAGCTGGCCTGAAGGGCCCCCAGGGGGCCACCAAGCAGCCCCTCTCAATTTGGGTCTGGGGGCTTTCGTTGGGCATGGATACCTGAGAGGTACCTGCAAGGTTACAGTTCGCGGCCCGAGAAGCACTCTCCGGCCAACATGCACAACTGCAGCAACAGCTCCCAAACCGAAGGAGCCAGGACCCAAAGACCTAGCTGGCCTGAAGGGCCCCCAGGGGGCCCCCAAGCAGCCCCTCTCCATTTGGGTCTGGGGGCTTTCGTTGGGCATGGATACCTGAGAGGTACCTGCAAGGTTACAGTTCGCGGCCCGAGAAGCACTCTCCGGCCAACATGCCCAACTGCAGCAACAGCTCCCAAAGCGAAGGAGCCAGGACCCAAAGACCTAGCTGGCCTGAAGGGCCCCCAGGGGGCCCCCAAGCAGCCCCTCTCAATTTGGGTCTGGGGGCTTTCGTTGGGCCGGGAACCTGGGAGATTCCTGCAAGGTTGCAGTTCGCGGCCCGAGAAGCACTCTCCGGCCAACATGCCCAACTGCAGCAACAGCTCCCAAAGCGAAGGAGCCAGGACCCAAAGACCTAGCTGGCCTGAAGGGCCCCCAGGGGGCCCCCAAGCAGCCCCTCTCAATTTGGGTCTGGGGGCTTTCGTTGGGCCGGGAACCTGGGAGAATCCTGCAAGGTTGCAGTTCGCGGCCCGAGAAGCACTCTCCGGCCAACATGCCCAACTGCAGCAACAGCTCCCAAACCGAAGGAGCCAGGACCCAAAGACCTAGCTGGCCTGAAGGGCCCCCAGGGGGCCCCCAAGCAGCCCCTCTCAATTTGGGTCTGGGGGCTTTCGTTGGGCCGGGAACCTGGGAGATTCCTGCAAGGTTGCAGTTCGCGGCCCGAGAAGCACTCTCCGGCCAACATGCCCAACTGCAGCAACAGCTCCCAAACCGAAGGAGCCAGGACCCAAAGACCTAGCTGGCCTGAAGGGCCCCCAGGGGGCCCCCAAGCAGCCCCTCTCAATTTGGGTCTGGGGGCTTTCGTTGGGCATGGAACCTGGGAGATTCCTGCAAGGTTGCAGTTCGCGGCCCGAGAAGCACTCTCCGGCCAGCATGCCCAACTGCAGCAACAGCTCCCAAAGCGAAGGAGCCAGGACCCAAAGACCTAGCTGGCCTGAAGGGCCCCCAGGGGGCCCCCAAGTAGCCCATCTCCATTTGGGTCTGGGGGCTTTCGTTGGGCATGGAACCTGGGAGATTCCTGCAAGGTTGCAGTTCGCGGCCCGAGAAGCACTCTCCGGCCAACATGCCCAACTGCAGCAACAGCTCCCAAAGCGAAGGAGCCAGGAACCAAAGACCTAGCTGGCCTGAAGGGCCCCCAGGGGGCCCCCAAGCAGCCCCTCTCCATTTGGGTCTGGGGGCTTTCGTTGGGCATGGATACCTGAGAGGTACCTGCAAGGTTAAAGTTCGCGGCCCGAGATGCACTCTCCGGCCAACATGCTCAACTGCAGCAACAGCTCCCAAACCGAAGGAGCCAGGACCCAAAGACCTAGCTGGCCTGAAGGCCCCCAAGGGGGACCCCAAGCAGCCCCTCTCCATTTGGGTCTGGGGGCTTTCGTTGGGCCGGGAACCTGGGAGAATCCTGCAAGGTTGCAGTTCGAGGCCCGAGAAGCACTCTCCGGCCAACATGCCCAACTGCAGCAACAGCTCCCAAAGCGAAGGAGCCAGGACCCAAAGACCTAGCTGGCCTGAAGGGCCCCCAGGGGGCCCCCAAGCAGCCCCTCTCCATTTGGGTCTGGGGGCTTTCGTTGGGCCGGGAACCTAGGAGAATCCTGCAAGGTTGCAGTTCGCGGCCCGAGAAGCACTCTCCGGCCAACATGCTCAACTGCAGCAACAGCTCCCAAACCGAAGGAGCCAGGACCCAAAGACCTAGCTGGCCTGAAGGGCCCCAAGGGGTCCCCCAATCAGCCCCTCTCCATTTGGGTCTGGGGTCTTTCGTTGGGCCGGGAACCTGGGAGAATCCTGCAAGGTTGCAGTTCGCGGCCCGAGAAGCACTCTCCGGCCAACATGCCCAACTGCAGCAACAGCTCCCAAAGCGAAGGAGCCAGGACCCAAAGACCTAGCTGGCCTGAAGGGCCCCCAGGGGGCCACCAAGCAGCCCCTCTCCATTTGGGTCTGGGGGCTTTCGTTGGGCATGGATACCTGAGAGGTACCTGCAAGGTTACAGTTCGCGGCCCGAGAAGCACTCTCCGGCCAACATGCACAACTGCAGCAACAGCTCCCAAACCGAAGGAGCCAGGACCCAAAGACCTAGCTGGCCTGAAGGGCCCCCAGGGGGCCCCCAAGCAGCCCCTCTCAATTTGGGTCTGGGGGCTTTCGTTGGGCATGGATACCTGAGAGGTACCTGCAAGGTTACAGTTCGCGGCCCGAGAAGCACTCTCCGGCCAACATGCTCAACTGCAGCAATAGCTCCCAAACCGAAGGAGCCAGGACCCAAAGACCTAGCTGGCCTGAAGGGCCCCCAGGGGGCCCCCAAGCAGCCCCTCTCAATTTGGGTCTGGGGGCTTTTGTTGGGCCGGGAACCTGGGAGATTCCTGCAAGGTTGCAGTTCGCGGCCCGAGAAGCACTCTCCGGCCAACATGCCCAACTGCAGCAACAGCTCCCAAAGCGAAGGAGCCAGGACCCAAAGACCTAGCTGGCCTGAAGGGCCCCCAGGGGGCCCCCAAGCAGCCCCTCTCAATTTGGGTCTGGGGGCTTTCGTTGGGCCGGGAACCTGGGAGATTCCTGCAAGGTTGCAGTTCGAGGCCCGAGAAGCACTCTCCGGCCAACATGCCCAACTGCAGCAACAGCTCCCAAACCGAAGGAGCCAGGACCCAAAGACCTAGCTGGCCTGAAGGGCCCCCAGGGGGGCCCCAAGCAGCCCCTCTCAATTTGGGTCTGGGGGCTTTCGTTGGGCCGGGAACCTGGGAGAATCCTGCAAGGTTGCAGTTCGCGGCCCGAGAAGCACTCTCCGGCCAACATGCCCAACTGCAGCAACAGCTCCCAAAGCGAAGGAGCCAGGACCCAAAGACCTAGCTGGCCTGAAGGGCCCCCAGGGGGCCCCCAAGCAGCCCCTCTCCATTTGGGTCTGGGGGCTTTCGTTGGGCCGGGAACCTGGGAGAATCCTGCAAGGTTGCAGTTCGCGGCCCGAGAAGCACTCTCCGGCCAACATGCCCAACTGCAGCAACAGCTCCCAAAGCGAAGGAGCCAGGACCCAAAGACCTAGCTGGCCTGAAGGGCCCCCAGGGGGCCCCCAAGCAGCCCCTCTCCATTTGGGTCTGGGGGCTTTCGTTGGGCATGTATACCTGAGAGGTACCTGCAAGGTTACAGTTCGCGGCCCGAGATGCACTCTCCGGCCAACATGCTCAACTGCAGCAACAGCTCCCAAAGCGAAGGAGCCAGGACCCAAAGACCTAGCTGGCCTGAAGGGCCCCCAGGGGGCCCCCAAGCAGCCCCTCTCAATTTGGGTCTGGGGGCTTTCGTTGGGCCGGGAACCTAGGAGAATCCTGCAAGGTTGCAGTTCGCGGCCCGAGAAGCACTCTCCGGCCAACATGCTCAACTGCAGCAACAGCTCCCAAACCGAAGGAGCCAGGACCCAAAGACCTAGCTGGCCTGAAGGGCCCCAAGGGGTCCCCCAAGCAGCCCCTCTCCATTTGGGTCTGGGGGCTTTTGTTGGGCCGGGAACCTGGGAGAATCCTGCAAGGTTACAGTTCGCGGCCCGAGAAGCACTCTCCGGCCAACATGCCCAACTGCAGCAACAGCTCCCAAAGCGAAGGAGCCAGGACCCAAAGACCTAGCTGGCCTGAAGGGCCCCCAGGGGGCCACCAAGCAGCCCCTCTCCATTTGGGTCTGGGGGCTTTCGTTGGGCATGGATACCTGAGAGGTACCTGCAAGGTTACAGTTCGCGGCCCGAGAAGCACTCTCCGGCCAACATGCCCAACTGCAGCAACAGCTCCCAAAGCGAAGGAGCCAGGACCCAAAGACCTAGCTGGCCTGAAGGGCCCCCAGGGGGCCCCCAAGCAGCCCCTCTCAATTTGGGTCTGGGGGCTTTCGTTGGGCCGGGAACCTGGGAGATTCCTGCAAGGTTGCAGTTCGAGGCTGGAGAAGCACTCTCCGCCCAACATGCCCAACTGCAGCAACAGCTCCCAAACCGAAGGAGCCAGGACCCAAAGACCTAGCTGGCCTGAAGGGCCCCCAGGGGCCCCCCAAGCAGCCCCTCTCAATTTGGGTCTGGGGGCTTTCGTTGGGCCGGGAACCTGGGAGATTCCTGCAAGGTTGCAGTTCGCGGCCTGAGAAGCACTCTCCGGCCAGCATGCCCAACTGCAGCAACAGCTCCCAAACCGAAGGAGCCAGGACCCAAAGAGCTAGGTGGCCTGAAGGGCCCCCAGGGGGCCCCCAAGCAGCCCCTCTCCATTTGGGTCTGGGGGCTTTTGTTGGGCCGGGAACCTGGGAGATTCCTGCAATGTTGCAGTTCGCGGCCCGAGAAGCACTCTCCGGCCAACATGCCCAACTGCAGCAACAGCTCCCAAACCGAAGGAGCCAGGACCCAAAGAGCTAGGTGGCCTGAAGGGCCCCCAGGGGGCCCCCAAGAGCCCCTCTCCATTTGGGTCTGGGGGCTTTCGTTGGGCCGGGAACCTGGGAGATTCCTGCAAGGTTGCAGTTCGCGGCCCGAGAAGCACTCTCCGGCCAACATGCTCAACTGCAGCAACAGCTCCCAAACCGAAGGAGCCAGGACCCAAAGACCTAGCTGGCCTGAAGGGCCCCAAGGGGGCCCCCAAGCAGCCCATCTCCATTTGGGTCTGGGGGCTTTCGTTGGGCCGGGAACCTGGGAGAATCCTGCAAGGTTGCAGTTCGCGGCCCGAGAAGCACTCTCCGGCCAACATGCCCAACTGCAGCAACAGCTCCCAAAGCGAAGGAGCCAGGACCCAAAGACCTAGCTGGCCTGAAGGGCCCCCAGGGGGCCCCCAAGCAGCCCCTCTCAATTTGGGTCTGGGGGCTTTCGTTGGGCATGGATACCTGAGAGGTACCTGCAAGGTTACAGTTCGCGGCCCGAGAAGCACTCTCCGGCCAACATGCTCAACTGCAGCAATAGCTCCCAAACCGAAGGAGCCAGGACCCAAAGACCTAGCTGGCCTGAAGGGCCCCCAGGGGGCCCCCAAGCAGCCCCTCTCCATTTGGGTCTGGGGGCTTTCGTTGGGCCGGGAACCTGGGAGATTCCTGCAAGGTTGCAGTTCGCGGCCCGAGAAGCACTCTCCGACCAACATGCCCAACTGCAGCAACAGCTCCCAAAGCGAAGGAGCCAGGACCCAAAGACCTAGCTGGCCTGAAGGGCCCCCAGGGGGCCCCCAAGCAGCCCCTCTCAATTTGGGTCTGGGGGCTTTCGTTGGGCCGGGAACCTGGGAGATTCCTGCAAGGTTGCAGTTCGCGGCCCGAGAAGCACTCTCCGGCCAACATGCCCAACTGCAGCAACAGCTCCCAAAGCGAAGGAGCCAGGACCCAAAGACCTAGCTGGCCTGAAGGGCCCCCAGGGGGACCCCAAGCAGCCCCTCTCCATTTGGGTCTGGGGGCTTTCGTTGGGCCGGGAACCTGGGAGATTCCTGCAAGGTTGCAGTTCGCGGCCGGAGAAGCACTCTCCGGCCAGCATGCCCAACTGCAGCAACAGCTCCCAAAGCGAAGGAGCCAGGACCCAAAGACCTAGCTGGCCTGAAGGGCCCCCAGGGGGCCCCCAAGCAGCCCATCTCCATTTGGGTCTGGGGGCTTTCGTTGGGCATGGAACCTGGGAGATTCCTGCAAGGTTGCAGTTCGCGGCCCGAGAAGCACTCTCCGGCCAACATGCCCAACTGCAGCAACAGCTCCCAAACCGAAGGAGCCAGGACCCAAAGACCTAGCTGGCCTGAAGGGCCCCCAGGGGGCCCCCAAGCAGCCCCTCTCCATTTGGGTCTGGGGGCTTTCGTTGGGCCGGGAACCTGGGAGAATCCTGCAAGGTTGCAGTTCGCGGCCCGAGAAGCACTCTCCGGCCAACATGCCCAACTGCAGCAACAGCTCCCAAAGCGAAGGAGCCAGGACCCAAAGACCTAGCTGGCCTGAAGGGCCCCCAGGGGGCCCCCAAGCAGCCCCTCTCCATTTGGGTCTGGGGGCTTTCGTTGGGCATGTATACCTGAGAGGTACCTGCAAGGTTACAGTTCGCGGCCCGAGATGCACTCTCCGGCCAACATGCTCAACTGCAGCAACAGCTCCCAAACCGAAGGAGCCAGGACCCAAAGACCTAGCTGGCCTGAAGGGCCCCCAGGGGGCCCCCAAGCAGCCCCTCTCAATTTGGGTCTGGGGGCTTTCGTTGGGCCGGGAACCTAGGAGAATCCTGCAAGGTTGCAGTTCGCGGCCCGAGAAGCACTCTCCGGCCAACATGCTCAACTGCAGCAACAGCTCCCAAACCGAAGGAGCCAGGACCCAAAGACCTAGCTGGCCTGAAGGGCCCCAAGGGGTCCCCCAAGCAGCCCCTCTCCATTTGGGTCTGGGGGCTTTTGTTGGGCCGGGAACCTGGGAGAATCCTGCAAGGTTACAGTTCGCGGCCCGAGAAGCACTCTCCGGCCAACATGCCCAACTGCAGCAACAGCTCCCAAAGCGAAGGAGCCAGGACCCAAAGACCTAGCTGGCCTGAAGGGCCCCCAGGGGGCCACCAAGCAGCCCCTCTCCATTTGGGTCTGGGGGCTTTCGTTGGGCATGGATACCTGAGAGGTACCTGCAAGGTTACAGTTCGCGGCCCGAGAAGCACTCTCCGGCCAACATGCCCAACTGCAGCAACAGCTCCCAAACCGAAGGAGCCAGGACCCAAAGACCTAGCTGGCCTGAAGGGCCCCCAGGGGGCCCCCAAGCAGCCCCTCTCAATTTGGGTCTGGGGGCTTTCGTTGGGCCGGGAACCTGGGAGATTCCTGCAAGGTTGCAGTTCGAGGCTGGAGAAGCACTCTCCGCCCAACATGCCCAACTGCAGCAACAGCTCCCAAACCGAAGGAGCCAGGACCCAAAGACCTAGCTGGCCTGAAGGGCCCCCAGGGGCCCCCCAAGCAGCCCCTCTCAATTTGGGTCTGGGGGCTTTCGTTGGGCCGGGAACCTGGGAGATTCCTGCAAGGTTGCAGTTCGCGGCCTGAGAAGCACTCTCCGGCCAGCATGCCCAACTGCAGCAACAGCTCCCAAACCGAAGGAGCCAGGACCCAAAGACCTAGCTGGCCTGAAGGGCCCCCAGGGGGCCCCCAAGCAGCCCCTCTCCATTTGGGTCTGGGGGCTTTTGTTGGGCCGGGAACCTGGGAGATTCCTGCAATGTTGCAGTTCGCGGCCCGAGAAGCACTCTCCGGCCAACATGCCCAACTGCAGCAACAGCTCCCAAACCGAAGGAGCCAGGACCCAAAGACCTAGCTGGCCTGAAGGGCCCCCAGGGGGCCCCCAAGAGCCCCTCTCCATTTGGGTCTGGGGGCTTTCGTTGGGCCGGGAACCTGGGAGATTCCTGCAAGGTTGCAGTTCGCGGCCCGAGAAGCACTCTCCGGCCAACATGCTCAACTGCAGCAACAGCTCCCAAACCGAAGGAGCCAGGACCCAAAGACCTAGCTGGCCTGAAGGGCCCCAAGGGGGCCCCCAAGCAGCCCATCTCCATTTGGGTCTGGGGGCTTTCGTTGGGCCGGGAACCTGGGAGAATCCTGCAAGGTTGCAGTTCGCGGCCCGAGAAGCACTCTCCGGCCAACATGCCCAACTGCAGCAACAGCTCCCAAAGCGAAGGAGCCAGGACCCAAAGACCTAGCTGGCCTGAAGGGCCCCCAGGGGGCCCCCAAGCAGCCCCTCTCAATTTGGGTCTGGGGGCTTTCGTTGGGCATGGATACCTGAGAGGTACCTGCAAGGTTACAGTTCGCGGCCCGAGAAGCACTCTCCGGCCAACATGCCCAACTGCAGCAACAGCTCCCAAACCGAAGGAGCCAGGACCCAAAGACCTAGCTGGCCTGAAGGGCCCCCAGGGGGCCCCCAAGCAGCCCCTCTCCATTTGGGTCTGGGGGCTTTCGTTGGGCCGGGAACCTGGGAGATTCCTGCAAGGTTGCAGTTCGCGGCCCGAGAAGCACTCTCCGACCAACATGCCCAACTGCAGCAACAGCTCCCAAAGCGAAGGAGCCAGGACCCAAAGACCTAGCTGGCCTGAAGGGCCCCCAGGGGGCCCCCAAGCAGCCCCTCTCAATTTGGGTCTGGGGGCTTTCGTTGGGCCGGGAACCTGGGAGATTCCTGCAAGGTTGCAGTTCGCGGCCCGAGAAGCACTCTCCGGCCAACATGCCCAACTGCAGCAACAGCTCCCAAAGCGAAGGAGCCAGGACCCAAAGACCTAGCTGGCCTGAAGGGCCCCCAGGGGGCCCCCAAGCAGCCCCTCTCCATTTGGGTCTGGGGGCTTTCGTTGGGCATGGAACCTGGGAGATTCCTGCAAGGTTGCAGTTCGCGGCCCGAGAAGCACTCTCCGGCCAACATGCCCAACTGCAGCAACAGCTCCCAAACCGAAGGAGCCAGGACCCAAAGACCTAGCTGGCCTGAAGGGCCCCCAGGGGGCCACCAAGCAGCCCCTCTCCATTTGGGTCTGGGGGCTTTCGTTGGGCCGGGAACCTGGGAGAATCCTGCAAGGTTGCAGTTCGCGGCCCGAGAAGCACTCTCCGGCCAACATGCCCAACTGCAGCAACAGCTCCCAAAGCGAAGGAGCCAGGACCCAAAGACCTAGCTGGCCTGAAGGGCCCCCAGGGGGCCCCCAAGCAGCCCCTCTCCATTTGGGTCTGGGGGCTTTCGTTGGGCCGGGAACCTAGGAGAATCCTGCAAGGTTGCAGTTCGCGGCCCGAGAAGCACTCTCCGGCCAACATGCTCAACTGCAGCAACAGCTCCCAAAGCGAAGGAGCCAGGACCCAAAGACCTAGCTGGCCTGAAGGGCCCCAAGGGGTCCCCCAAGCAGCCCCTCTCCATTTGGGTCTGGGGGCTTTCGTTGGGCCGGGAACCTGGGATATTCCTGCAAGGTTGCAGTTCGCGGCCCGAGAAGCACTCTCCGGCCAACATGCCCAACTGCAGCAACAGCTCCCAAAGCGAAGGAGCCAGGACCCAAAGACCTAGCTGGCCTGAAGGGCCCCCAGGGGGCCACCAAGCAGCCCCTCTCAATTTGGGTCTGGGGGCTTTCGTTGGGCATGTATACCTGAGAGGTACCTGCAAGGTAACAGTTCGCGGCCCGAGAAGCACTCTCCGGCCAACATGCCCAACTGCAGCAACAGCTCCCAAACCGAAGGAGCCAGGACCCAAAGACCTAGCTGGCCTGAAGGGCCCCCAGGGGGCCCCCAAGCAGCCCCTCTCAATTTGGGTCTGGGGGCTTTCGTTGGGCCGGGAACCTGGGAGATTCCTGCAAGGTTGCAGTTCGCGGCCCGAGAAGCACTCTCCGGCCAACATGCCCAACTGCAGCAACAGCTCCCAAACCGAAGGAGCCAGGACCCAAAGACCTAGCTGGCCTGAAGGGCCCCCAGGGGGCCCCCAAGCAGCCCCTCTCAATTTGGGTCTGGGGGCTTTCGTTGGGCATGGAACCTGGGAGAATCCTGCAAGGTTGCAGTTCGCGGCCCGAGAAGCACTCTCCGGCCAGCATGCCCAACTGCAGCAACAGCTCCCAAAGCGAAGGAGCCAGGACCCAAAGACCTAGCTGGCCTGAAGGGCCCCCAGGGGGGCCCCAAGCAGCCCCTCTCAATTTGGGTCTGGGGGCTTTCGTTGGGCCGGGAACCTGGGAGAATCCTGCAAGGTTGCATTTCGCGGCCCGAGAAGCACTCTCCGGCCAACATGCTCAACTGCAGCAACAGCTCCCAAAGCGAAGGAGCCAGGACCCAAAGACCTAGCTGGCCTGAAGGGCCCCCAGGGGGCCCCCAAGCAGCCCCTCTCCATTTGGGTCTGGGGGCTTTCGTTGGGCCGGGAACCTAGGAGAATCCTGCAAGGTTGCAGTTCGCGGCCCGAGAAGCACTCTCCGGCCAACATGCTCAACTGCAGCAACAGCTCCCAAACCGAAGGAGCCAGGACCCAAAGACCTAGCTGGCCTGAAGGGCCCCAAGGGGTCCCCCAAGCAGCCCCTCTCCATTTGGGTCTGGGGTCTTTCGTTGGGCCGGGAACCTGGGAGAATCCTGCAAGGTTGCAGTTCGCGGCCCGAGAAGCACTCTCTGGCCAACATGCCCAACTGCAGCAACAGCTCCCAAAGCGAAGGAGCCAGGACCCAAAGACCTAGCTGGCCTGAAGGGCCCCCAGGGGGCCACCAAGCAGCCCCTCTCAATTTGGGTCTGGGGGCTTTCGTTGGGCATGGATACCTGAGAGGTACCTGCAAGGTTACAGTTCGCGGCCCGAGAAGCACTCTCCGGCCAACATGCTCAACTGCAGCAACAGCTCCCAAACCGAAGGAGCCAGGACCCAAAGACCTAGCTGGCCTGGAGGGCCCCCAGGGGGCCCCCAAGCAGCCCCTCTCAATTTGGGTCTGGGGGCTTTCGTTGGGCATGGATACCTGAGAGGTACCTGCAAGGTTACAGTTCGCGGCCCGAGAAGCACTCTCCGGCCAACATGCTCATCTGCAGCAATAGCTCCCAAACCGAAGGAGCCAGGACCCAAAGACCTAGCTGGCCTGAAGGGCCCCCAGGGGGCCCCCAAGCAGCCCCTCTCAATTTGGGTCTGGGGGCTTTCGTTGGGCCAGGAACCTGGGAGATTCCTGCAAGGTTGCAGTTCGCGGCCCGAGAAGCACTCTCCGGCCAACATGCCCAACTGCAGCAACAGCTCCCAAAGCGAAGGAGCCAGGACCCAAAGACCTAGCTGGCCTGAAGGGCCCCAAGGGGGCCCCCAAGCAGCCCCTCTCAATTTGGGTCTGGGGGCTTTCGTTGGGCCGGGAACCTGGGAGATTCCTGCAAGGTTGCAGTTCGCGGCCCGAGAAGCACTCTCCGGCCAACATGCCCAACTGCAGCAACAGCTCCCAAACCGAAGGAGCCAGGACCCAAAGACCTAGCTGGCCTGAAGGGCCCCCAGGGGGCCCCCAAGCAGCCCCTCTCAATTTGGGTCTGGGGGCTTTCGTTGGGCCGGGAACCTGGGAGAATCCTGCAAGGTTGCAGTTCGCGGCCCGAGAAGCACTCTCCGGCCAACATGCCCAACTGCAGCAACAGCTCCCAAAGCGAAGGAGCCAGGACCCAAAGACCTAGCTGGCCTGAAGGGCCCCCAGGGGGCCCCCAAGCAGCCCCTCTCAATTTGGGTCTGGGGGCTTTCGTTGTGCCGGGAACCTGGGAGAATCCTGCAAGGTTGCAGTTCGCGGCCCGAGAAGCACTCTCCGGCCAACATGCCCAACTGCAGCAACAGCTCCCAAAGCGAAGGAGCCAGGACCCAAAGACCTAGCTGGCCTGAAGGGCCCCCAGGGGGCCCCCAAGCAGCCCCTCTCAATTTGGGTCTGGGGGCTTTTGTTGGGCCGGGAACCTGGGAGATTCCTGCAAGGTTGCAGTTCGCGGCCCGAGAAGCACTCTCCGGCCAACATGCCCAACTGCAGCAACAGCTCCCAAACCGAAGGAGCCAGGACCCAAAGAGCTAGGTGGCCTGAAGGGCCCCCAGGGGGCCCCCAAGCAGCCCCTCTCCATTTGGGTCTGGGGGCTTTCGTTGGGCCGGGAACCTGGGAGATTCCTGCAAGGTTGCAGTTCGCGGCCCGAGAAGCACTCTCCGGCCAACATGCCCAACTGCAGCAACAGCTCCCAAACCGAAGGAGCCAGGACCCAAAGACCTAGCTGGCCTGAAGGGCCCCCAGGGGGGCCCCAAGCAGCCCCTCTCCATTTGGGTCTGGGGGCTTTCGTTGGGCCGGGAACCTGGGAGAATCCTGCAAGGTTGCAGTTCGCGGCCCGAGAAGCACTCTCCGGCCAACATGCCCAACTGCAGCAACAGCTCCCAAAGCGAAGGAGCCAGGACCCAAAGACCTAGCTGGCCTGAAGGGCCCCCAGGGGGCCCCCAAGCAGCCCCTCTCAATTTGGGTCTGGGGGCTTTCGTTGGGCCGGGAACCTGGGAGATTCCTGCAAGGTTGCAGTTCGCGGCCCGAGAAGCACTCTCCGGCCAACATGTCCAACTGCAGCAACAGCTCCCAAAGCGAAGGAGCCAGGACCCAAAGACCTAGCTGGCCTGAAGGGCCCCCAGGGGGCCCCCAAGCAGCCCCTCTCAATTTGGGTCTGGGGGCTTTCGTTGGGCCGGGAACCTGGGAGAATCCTGCAAGGTTGCAGTTCGCGGCCCGAGAAGCACTCTCCGGCCAACATGCCCAACTGCAGCAACAGCTCCCAAAGCGAAGGAGCCAGGACCCAAAGACCTAGCTGGCCTGAAGGGCCCCCAGGGGGCCCCCAAGCAGCCCCTCTCAATTTGGGTCTGGGGGCTTTCGTTGGGCATGGAACCTGGGAGATTCCTGCAAGGTTGCAGTTCGCAGCCGGAGAAGCACTCTCCGGCCAACATGCCCAACTGCAGCAACAGCTCCCAAAGCGAAGGAGCCAGGACCCAAAGACCTAGCTGTCCTGAAGAGCCCCCAGGGGGCCCCCAAGCAGCCCCTCTCCATTTGGGTCTGGGGGCTTTTGATGGGCATGTATACCTGAGAGGTACCTGGAAGTTACAGTTCGCGGCCCGAGAAGCACTCTCCGCCCAACATGCCCAACTGCAGCAACAGCTCCCAAAGCGAAGGAGCCAGGACCCAAAGACCTAGCTGGCCTGAAGGGCCCCCAGGGGGCCCCCAAGCAGCCCCTCTCCATTTGGGTCTGGGGGTTTTAGTTGGGCCGGGGACCTGGGAGGTACCTGCAAGGTTGCAGTTCGCGGCCCGAGAAGCACTCTCCGGCCAACATGCCCAACTGCAGCAACAGCTCCCAAAGCGAAGGAGCCAGGACCCAAAGACCTAGCTGGCCTGAAGGGCCCCCAGGGGGGACCCAAGCAGCCCCTCTCAATTTGGGTCTGGGGGCTTTCGTTGGGCCAAGAACCTGGGAGAATCCTGCCAGGTTGCAGTTCGCGGCCCGAGAAGCACTCTCCGGCCAACATGCCCAACTGCAGCAACAGCTCCCAAAGCGAAGGAGCCAGGACCCAAAGACCTAGCTGGCCTGAAGGGCCCCCAGGGGGCCCCCAAGAGGCACCTCTCAATTTGGGTCTGGGGGCTTTCGTTGGGCCGGGAACCTGGGAGGTACCTGCAAGGTTGCAGTTCGCGGCCCGAGAAGCACTCTCCGGCCAACATGCCCAACTGCAGCAACAGCTCCCAAACCGAAGGAGCCAGGACCCAAAGACCTAGCTGGCCTGAAGGGCCCCCAGGGGGGCCCCAAGCAGCCCCTCTCAATTTGGGTCTGGGGGCTTTCGTTGGGCCGGGAATCTGGGAGAATCCTGCAAGGTTGCAGTTCGCGGCCCGAGAAGCACTCTCCTTGGCCAACATGCACAACTGCAGCAACAGCTCCCAAAGCGAAGGAGCCAGGACCCAAAGACCTAGCTGGCCTGAAGGGCCCCCAGGGGCCCCCCAAGCAGCCCCTCTCAATTTGGGTCTGGGGGCTTTCGTTGGGCCGGGAACCTGGGAGATTCCTGCAAGGTTGCAGTTCGCGGCCTGAGAAGCACTCTCCGGCCAGCATGCCCAACTGCAGCAACAGCTCCCAAACCGAAGGAGCCAGGACCCAAAGACCTAGCTGGCCTGAAGGGCCCCCAGGGGGCCCCCAAGCAGCCCCTCTCCATTTGGGTCTGGGGGCTTTTGTTGGGCCGGGAACCTGGGAGATTCCTGCAATGTTGCAGTTCGCGGCCCGAGAAGCACTCTCCGGCCAACATGCCCAACTGCAGCAACAGCTCCCAAACCGAAGGAGCCAGGACCCAAAGAGCTAGGTGGCCTGAAGGGCCCCCAGGGGGCCCCCAAGAGCCCCTCTCCATTTGGGTCTGGGGGCTTTCGTTGGGCCGGGAACCTGGGAGATTCCTGCAAGGTTGCAGTTCGCGGCCCGAGAAGCACTCTCCGGCCAACATGCTCAACTGCAGCAACAGCTCCCAAACCGAAGGAGCCAGGACCCAAAGACCTAGCTGGCCTGAAGGGCCCCAAGGCGGCCCCCAAGCAGCCCATCTCCATTTGGGTCTGGGGGCTTTCGTTGGGCCGGGAACCTGGGAGAATCCTGCAAGGTTGCAGTTCGCGGCCCGAGAAGCACTCTCCGGCCAACATGCCCAACTGCAGCAACAGCTCCCAAAGCGAAGGAGCCAGGACCCAAAGACCTAGCTGGCCTGAAGGGCCCCCAGGGGGCCCCCAAGCAGCCCCTCTCAATTTGGGTCTGGGGGCTTTCGTTGGGCATGGATACCTGAGAGGTACCTGCAAGGTTACAGTTCGCGGCCCGAGAAGCACTCTCCGGCCAACATGCTCAACTGCAGCAATAGCTCCCAAACCGAAGGAGCCAGGACCCAAAGACCTAGCTGGCCTGAAGGGCCCCCAGGGGGCCCCCAAGCAGCCCCTCTCCATTTGGGTCTGGGGGCTTTCGTTGGGCCGGGAACCTGGGAGATTCCTGCAAGGTTGCAGTTCGCGGCCCGAGAAGCACTCTCCGGCCAACATGCCCAACTGCAGCAACAGCTCCCAAAGCGAAGGAGCCAGGACCCAAAGACCTAGCTGGCCTGAAGGGCCCCCAGGGGGCCCCCAAGCAGCCCCTCTCCATTTGGGTCTGGGGGCTTTCGTTGGGCCGGGAACCTGGGAGATTCCTGCAAGGTTGCAGTTCGCGGCCCGAGAAGCACTCTCCGGCCAACATGCCCAACTGCAGCAACAGCTCCCAAACCGAAGGAGCCAGGACCCAAAGACCTAGCTGGCCTGAAGGGCCCCCAGGGGGGCCCCAAGCAGCCCCTCTCAATTTGGGTCTGGGGGCTTTCGTTGGGCCGGGAACCTGGGAGAATCCTGCAAGGTTGCAGTTCGCGGCCGGAGAAGCACTCTCCGGCCAGCATGCCCAACTGCAGCAACAGCTCCCAAAGCGAAGGAGCCAGGACCCAAAGACCTAGCTGGCCTGAAGGGCCCCCAGGGGGCCCCCAAGCAGCCCCTCTCCATTTGGGTCTGGGGGCTTTCGTTGGGCATGGAACCTGGGAGATTCCTGCAAGGTTGCAGTTCGCGGCCCGAGAAGCACTCTCCGGCCAACATGCCCAACTGCAGCAACAGCTCCCAAACCGAAGGAGCCAGGACCCAAAGACCTAGCTGGCCTGAAGGGCCCCCAGGGGGCCCCCAAGCAGCCCCTCTCCATTTGGGTCTGGGGGCTTTCGTTGGGCCGGGAACCTGGGAGAATCCTGCAAGGTTGCAGTTCGCGGCCCGAGAAGCACTCTCCGGCCAACATGCCCAACTGCAGCAACAGCTCCCAAAGCGAAGGAGCCAGGACCCAAAGACCTAGCTGGCCTGAAGGGCCCCCAGGGGGCCCCCAAGCAGCCCCTCTCCATTTGGGTCTGGGGGCTTTCGTTGGGCCGGGAACCTGGGAGATTCCTGCAAGGTTGCAGTTCGCGGCCCGAGAAGCACTCTCCGGCCAACATGCCCAACTGCAGCAACAGCTCCCAAACCGAAGGAGCCAGGACCCAAAGACCTAGCTGGCCTGAAGGGCCCCCAGGGGGCCCCCAAGCAGCCCCTCTCAATTTGGGTCTGGGGGCTTTCGTTGGGCATGGAACCTGGGAGAATCCTGCAAGGTTGCAGTTCGCGGCCCGAGAAGCACTCTCCGGCCAGCATGCCCAACTGCAGCAACAGCTCCCAAAGCGAAGGAGCCAGGACCCAAAGACCTAGCTGGCCTGAAGGGCCCCCAGGGGGGCCCCAAGCAGCCCCTCTCAATTTGGGTCTGGGGGCTTTCGTTGGGCCGGGAACCTGGGAGAATCCTGCAAGGTTGCATTTCGCGGCCCGAGAAGCACTCTCCGGCCAACATGCCCAACTGCAGCAACAGCTCCCAAAGCGAAGGAGCCAGGACCCAAAGACCTAGCTGGCCTGAAGGGCCCCCAGGGGGCCCCCAAGCAGCCCCTCTCCATTTGGGTCTGGGGGCTTTCGTTGGGCCGGGAACCTAGGAGAATCCTGCAAGGTTGCAGTTCGCGGCCCGAGAAGCACTCTCCGGCCAACATGCTCAACTGCAGCAACAGCTCCCAAAGCGAAGGAGCCAGGACCCAAAGACCTAGCTGGCCTGAAGGGCCCCAAGGGGTCCCCCAAGCAGCCCCTCTCCATTTGGGTCTGGGGTCTTTCGTTGGGCCGGGAACCTGGGAGAATCCTGCAAGGTTGCAGTTCGCGGCCCGAGAAGCACTCTCCGGCCAACATGCCCAACTGCAGCAACAGCTCCCAAAGCGAAGGAGCCAGGACCCAAAGACCTAGCTGGCCTGAAGGGCCCCCAGGGGGCCACCAAGCAGCCCCTCTCAATTTGGGTCTGGGGGCTTTCGTTGGGCATGGATACCTGAGAGGTACCTGCAAGGTTACAGTTCGCGGCCCGAGAAGCACTCTCCGGCCAACATGCTCAACTGCAGCAACAGCTCCCAAACCGAAGGAGCCAGGACCCAAAGACCTAGCTGGCCTGAAGGGCCCCCAGGGGGCCCCCAAGCAGCCCCTCTCAATTTGGGTCTGGGGGCTTTCGTTGGGCATGGATACCTGAGAGGTACCTGCAAGGTTGCAGTTCGCGGCCCGAGAAGCACTCTCCGGCCAACATGCTCATCTGCAGCAATAGCTCCCAAACCGAAGGAGCCAGGACCCAAAGACCTAGCTGGCCTGAAGGGCCCCCAGGGGGCCCCCAAGCAGCCCCTCTCAATTTGGGTCTGGGGGCTTTCGTTGGGCCAGGAACCTGGGAGATTCCTGCAAGGTTGCAGTTCGCGGCCCGAGAAGCACTCTCCGGCCAACATGCCCAACTGCAGCAACAGCTCCCAAAGCGAAGGAGCCAGGACCCAAAGACCTAGCTGGCCTGAAGGGCCCCAAGGGGGCCCCCAAGCAGCCCCTCTCAATTTGGGTCTGGGGGCTTTCGTTGGGCCGGGAACCTGGGAGATTCCTGCAAGGTTGCAGTTCGCGGCCCGAGAAGCACTCTCCGGCCAACATGCCCAACTGCAGCAACAGCTCCCAAACCGAAGGAGCCAGGACCCAAAGACCTAGCTGGCCTGAAGGGCCCCCAGGGGGCCCCCAAGCAGCCCCTCTCAATTTGGGTCTGGGGGCTTTCGTTGGGCCGGGAACCTGGGAGAATCCTGCAAGGTTGCAGTTCGCGGCCCGAGAAGCACTCTCCGGCCAACATGCCCAACTGCAGCAACAGCTCCCAAAGCGAAGGAGCCAGGACCCAAAGACCTAGCTGGCCTGAAGGGCCCCCAGGGGGCCCCCAAGCAGCCCCTCTCAATTTGGGTCTGGGGGCTTTCGTTGTGCCGGGAACCTGGGAGAATCCTGCAAGGTTGCAGTTCGCGGCCCGAGAAGCACTCTCCGGCCAACATGCCCAACTGCAGCAACAGCTCCCAAACCGAAGGAGCCAGGACCCAAAGACCTAGCTGGCCTGAAGGGCCCCCAGGGGGCCCCCAAGCAGCCCCTCTCCATTTGGGTCTGGGGGCTTTTGTTGGGCCGGGAACCTGGGAGATTCCTGCAAGGTTGCAGTTCGCGGCCCGAGAAGCACTCTCCGGCCAACATGCCCAACTGCAGCAACAGCTCCCAAACCGAAGGAGCCAGGACCCAAAGAGCTAGGTGGCCTGAAGGGCCCCCAGGGGGCCCCCAAGCAGCCCCTCTCCATTTGGGTCTGGGGGCTTTCGTTGGGCCGGGAACCTGGGAGATTCCTGCAAGGTTGCAGTTCGCGGCCCGAGAAGCACTCTCCGGCCAACATGCCCAACTGCAGCAACAGCTCCCAAACCGAAGGAGCCAGGACCCAAAGACCTAGCTGGCCTGAAGGGCCCCCAGGGGGGCCCCAAGCAGCCCCTCTCCATTTGGGTCTGGGGGCTTTCGTTGGGCCGGGAACCTGGGAGAATCCTGCAAGGTTGCAGTTCGCGGCCCGAGAAGCACTCTCCGGCCAACATGCCCAACTGCAGCAACAGCTCCCAAAGCGAAGGAGCCAGGACCCAAAGACCTAGCTGGCCTGAAGGGCCCCCAGGGGGCCCCCAAGCAGCCCCTCTCAATTTGGGTCTGGGGGCTTTCGTTGGGCCGGGAACCTGGGAGAATCCTGCAAGGTTGCAGTTCGCGGCCCGAGAAGCACTCTCCGGCCAACATGTCCAACTGCAGCAACAGCTCCCAAAGCGAAGGAGCCAGGACCCAAAGACCTAGCTGGCCTGAAGGGCCCCCAGGGGGCCCCCAAGCAGCCCCTCTCCATTTGGGTCTGGGGGCTTTTGTTGGGCCGGGAACCTGGGAGATTCCTGCAAGGTTGCAGTTCGCGGCCCGAGAAGCACTCTCCGGCCAACATGCCCAACTGCAGCAACAGCTCCCAAACCGAAGGAGCCAGGACCCAAAGATCTAGGTGGCCTGAAGGGCCCCCAGGGGGCCCCCAAGCAGACCCTCTCCATTTGGGTCTGGGGGCTTTCGTTGGGCCGGGAACCTGGGAGATTCCTGCAAGGTTGCAGTTCGCGGCCCGAGAAGCACTCTCCGGCCAACATGCCCAACTGCAGCAACAGCTCCCAAAGCGAAGGAGCCAGGACCCAAAGACCTAGCTGGCCTGAAGGGCCCCCAGGGGGCCCCCAAGCAGCCCCTCTCAATTTGGGTCTGGGGGCTTTCGTTGGGCCGGGAACCTGGGAGGTACCTGCAAGGTTGCAGTTCGCGGCCCGAGAAGCACTCTCCGGCCAACATGCCCAACTGCAGCAACAGCTCCCAAAGCGAAGGAGCCAGGACCCAAAGACCTAGCTGGCCTGAAGGGCCCCCAGGGGGCCCCCAAGCAGCCCCTCTCAATTTGGGTCTGGGGGCTTTCGTTGGGCATGGAACCTGGGAGATTCCTGCAAGGTTGCAGTTCGCGGCCCGAGAAGCACTCTCCGGCCAACATGCCCAACTGCAGCAACAGCTCCCAAACCGAAGGAGCCAGGACCCAAAGACCTAGCTGGCCTGAAGGGCCCCAAGGGGTCCCCCAAGCAGCCCCTCTCCATTTGGGTCTGGGGGCTTTCGTTGGGCCGGGAACCTGGGAGAATCCTGCAAGGTTGCAGTTCGCGGCCCGAGAAGCACTCTCCGGCCAACATGCCCAACTGCAGCAACAGCTCCCAAAGCGAAGGAGCCAGGACCCAAAGACCTAGCTGGCCTGAAGGGCCCCCAGGGGGCCCCCCAAGCAGCCCCTCTCCATTTGGGTCTGGGGGCTTTCGTTGGGCATGGATACCTGAGAGGTAGCTGCAAGGTTACTGTTCGCGGCCCGAGAAGCACTCTCCGGCCAACATGCCCAACTGCAGCAACAGCTCCCAAACCGAAGGAGCCAGGACCCAAAGACCTAGCTGGCCTGAAGGGCCCCCAGGGGGCCCCCAAGCAGCCCCTCTCAATTTGGGTCTGGGGGCTTTCGTTGGGCCGGGAACCTGGGAGAATCCTGCAAGGTTGCAGTTCGCGGCCCGAGAAGCACTCTCCGGCCAACATGCCCAACTGCAGCAACAGCTCCCAAAGCGAAGGAGCCAGGACCCAAAGACCTAGCTGGCCTGAAGGGCCCCCAGGGGGCCCCCAAGCAGCCCATCTCAATTTTGGTCTGGGGGCTTTCGTTGGGCATGGAACCTGGGAGATTCCTGCAAGGTTGCAGTTCGCAGCCGGAGAAGCACTCTCCGGCCAACATGCCCAACTGCAGCAACAGCTCCCAAAGCGAAGGAGCCAGGACCCAAAGACCTAGCTGTCCTGAAGAGCCCCCAGGGGGCCCCCAAGCAGCCCCTCTCCATTTGGGTCTGGGGGCTTTTGATGGGCATGTATACCTGAGAGGTACCTGGAAGTTACAGTTCGCGGCCCGAGAAGCACTCTCCGCCCAACATGCCCAACTGCAGCAACAGCTCCCAAAGCGAAGGAGCCAGGACCCAAAGACCTAGCTGGCCTGAAGGGCCCCCAGGGGGCCCCCAAGCAGCCCCTCTCCATTTGGGTCTGGGGGTTTTAGTTGGGCCGGGGACCTGGGAGGTACCTGCAAGGTTGCAGTTCGCGGCCCGAGAAGCACTCTCCGGCCAACATGCCCAACTGCAGCAACAGCTCCCAAAGCGAAGGAGCCAGGACCCAAAGACCTAGCTGGCCTGAAGGGCCCCCAGGGGGGCCCCAAGCAGCCCCTCTCAATTTGGGTCTGGGGGCTTTCGTTGGGCCAAGAACCTGGGAGAATCCTGCCAGGTTGCAGTTCGCGGCCCGAGAAGCACTCTCCGGCCAACATGCCCAACTGCAGCAACAGCTCCCAAAGCGAAGGAGCCAGGACCCAAAGACCTAGCTGGCCTGAAGGGCCCCCAGGGGGCCCCCAAGAGGCACCTCTCAATTTGGGTCTGGGGGCTTTCGTTGGGCCGGGAACCTGGGAGGTACCTGCAAGGTTGCAGTTCGCGGCCCGAGAAGCACTCTCCGGCCAACATGCCCAACTGCAGCAACAGCTCCCAAACCGAAGGAGCCAGGACCCAAAGACCTAGCTGGCCTGAAGGGCCCCCAGGGGGGCCCCAAGCAGCCCCTCTCCATTTGGGTCTGGGGGCTTTCGTTGGGCCGGGAATCTGGGAGAATCCTGCAAGGTTGCAGTTCGCGGCCCGAGAAGCACTCTCCTTGGCCAACATGCACAACTGCAGCAACAGCTCCCAAACCGAAGGAGCCAGGACCCAAAGACCTAGCTGGCCTGAAGGGCCCCCAGGGGGCCCCCAAGCAGCCCCTCTCAATTTGGGTCTGGGGGCTTTCGTTGGGCCGGGAACCTGGGAGAATCCTGCAAGGTTGCAGTTCGCGGCCCGAGAAGCACTCTCCGGCCAACATGCCCAACTGCAGCAACAGCTCCCAAAGCGAAGGAGCCAGGACCCAAAGACCTAGCTGGCCTGAAGGGCCCCCAGGGGGCCCCCAAGCAGCCCCTCTCCATTTGGGTCTGGGGGCTTTTGTTGGGCATGTATACCTGAGAGGTACCTGGAAGTTACAGTTCGCGGCCCGAGAAGCACTCTCCGGCCAACATGCCCAACTGCAGCAACAGCTCCCAAAGCGAAGGAGCCAGGACCCAAAGACCTAGCTGGCCTGAAGGGCCCCAAGGGGGCCCCCAAGCAGCCCCTCTCCATTTGGGTCTGGGGGTTTTCGTTGGGCCGGGGACCTGGGAGGGTACCTGCAAGGTTGCAGTTCGCGGCCCGAGAAGCACTCTCCGGCCAACATGCCCAACTGCAGCAACAGCTCCCAAAGCGAAGGAGCCAGGACCCAAAGACCTAGCTGGCCTGAAGGGCCCCCAGGGGGGCCCCAAGCAGCCCCTCTCCATTTGGGTCTGGGGGCTTTCGTTGGGCCGGGAACCTGGGAGAATCCTGCAAGGTTGCAGTTCGCGGCCCGAGAAGCACTCTCCGGCCAACATGCCCAACTGCAGCAACAGCTCCCAAAGCGAAGGAGCCAGGACCCAAAGACCTAGCTGGCCTGAAGGGCCCCCAGGGGGCCCCCAAGCAGCCCCTCTCAATTTGGGTCTGGGGGCTTTCGTTGGGCCGGGAACCTGGGAGAATCCTGCAAGGTTGCAGTTCGCGGCCCGAGAAGCACTCTCCGGCCAACATGCCCAACTGCAGCAACAGCTCCCAAAGCGAAGGAGCCAGGACCCAAAGACCTAGCTGGCCTGAAGGGCCCCCAGGGGGCCCCCAAGCAGCCCCTCTCAATTTGGGTCTGGGGGCTTTCGTTGGGCCGGGAACCTGGGAGAATCCTGCAAGGTTGCAGTTCGCGGCCCGAGAAGCACTCTCCGGCCAACATGCCCAACTGCAGCAACAGCTCCCAAAGCGAAGGAGCCAGGACCCAAAGACCTAGCTGGCCTGAAGGGCCCCCAGGGGGCCCCCAAGCAGCCCCTCTCAATTTGGGTCTGGGGGCTTTCGTTGGGCCGGGAAAATGGGCGGTACCTGCAAGGTTGCAGTTCGCGGCCCGAGAAGCACTCTCCGGCCAACATGCCCAACTGCAGCAACAGCTCCCAAAGCGAAGGAGCCAGGACCCAAAGACCTAGCTGGCCTGAAGGGCCCCCAGGGGGGCCCCAAGCAGCCCCTCTCAATTTGGGTCTGGGGGCTTTCGTTGGGCCGGGAACCTGGGAGAATCCTGCAAGGTTGCAGTTCGCGGCCCGAGAAGCACTCTCCGGCCAACATGCCCAACTGCAGCAACAGCTCCCAAAGCGAAGGAGCCAGGACCCAAAGACCTAGCTGGCCTGAAGGGCCCCCAGGGGGCCCCCCAAGCAGCCCCTCTCCATTTGGGTCTGGGGGCTTTCGTTGGGCATGGATACCTGAGAGGTAGCTGCAAGGTTACAGTTCGCGGCCCGAGAAGCACTCTCCGGCCAACATGCCCAACTGCAGCAACAGCTCCCAAACCGAAGGAGCCAGGACCCAAAGACCTAGCTGGCCTGAAGGGCCCCCAGGGGGCCCCCAAGCAGCCCCTCTCAATTTGGGTCTGGGGGCTTTCGTTGGGCCGGGAACCTGGGAGAATCCTGCAAGGTTGCAGTTCGCGGCCCAAGAAGCACTCTCCGGCCAACATGCCCAACTGCAGCAACAGCTCCCAAAGCGAAGGAGCCAGGACCCAAAGACCTAGCTGGCCTGAAGGGCCCCCAGGGGGCCCCCAAGCAGCCCCTCTCCATTTGGGTCTGGGGGCTTTTGTTGGGCATGTATACCTGAGAGGTACCTGGAAGTTACAGTTCGCGGCCCGAGAAGCACTCTCCGGCCAGCATGCCCAACTGCAGCAACAGCTCCCAAACCGAAGGAGCCAGGACCCAAAGACCTAGCTGGCCTGAAGGGCCCCAAGGGGGCCCCCAAGCAGCCCCTCTCCATTTGGGTCTGGGGGTTTTCGTTGGGCCGGGGACCTGGGAGGTACCTGCAAGCTTGCAGTTCGCGGCCCGAGAAGCACTCTCCGGCCAACATGCCCAACTGCAGCAACAGCTCCCAAAGCGAAGGAGCCAGGACCCAAAGACCTAGCTGGCCTGAAGGGCCCCCAGGGGGCCCCCAAGCAGCCCCTCTCCATTTGGGTCTGGGGGTTTTAGTTGGGCCGGGGACCTGGGAGAATCCTGCAAGGTTGCAGTTCGCGGCCCGAGAAGCACTCTCCGGCCAACATGCCCAACTGCAGCAACAGCTCCCAAAGTGAAGGAGCCAGGACCCAAAGACCTAGCTGGCCTGAAGGGCCCCCAGGGGGGCCCCAAGCAGCCCCTCTCCATTTGGGTCTGGGGGCTTTCGTTGGGCCAAGAACCTGGGAGAATCCTGCCAGGTTGCAGTTCGCGGCCCGAGAAGCACTCTCCGGCCAACATGCCCAACTGCAGCAACAGCTCCCAAAGCGAAGGAGCCAGGACCCAAAGACCTAGCTGGCCTGAAGGGCCCCCAGGGGGCCCCCAAGAGGCACCTCTCAATTTGGGTCTGGGGGCTTTCGTTGGGCCGGGAACCTGGGAGGTACCTGCAAGGTTGCAGTTCGCGGCCCGAGAAGCACTCTCCGGCCAACATGCCCAACTGCAGCAACAGCTCCCAAACCGAAGGAGCCAGGACCCAAAGACCTAGCTGGCCTGAAGGGCCCCCAGGGGGGCCCCAAGCAGCCCCTCTCAATTTGGGTCTGGGGGCTTTCGTTGGGCCGGGAATCTGGGAGAATCCTGCAAGGTTGCAGTTCGCGGCCCGAGAAGCACTCTCCTTGGCCAACATGCACAACTGCAGCAACAGCTCCCAAACCGAAGGAGCCAGGACCCAAAGACCTAGCTGGCCTGAAGGGCCCCCAGGGGGCCCCCAAGCAGCCCCTCTCAATTTGGGTCTGGGGGCTTTCGTTGGGCCGGGAACCTGGGAGAATCCTGCAAGGTTGCAGTTCGCGGCCCAAGAAGCACTCTCCGGCCAACATGCCCAACTGCAGCAACAGCTCCCAAAGCGAAGGAGCCAGGACCCAAAGACCTAGCTGGCCTGAAGGGCCCCCAGGGGGCCCCCAAGCAGCCCCTCTCCATTTGGGTCTGGGGGCTTTTGTTGGGCATGTATACCTGAGAGGTACCTGGAAGTTACAGTTCGCGGCCCGAGAAGCACTCTCCGGCCAACATGCCCAACTGCAGCAACAGCTCCCAAACCGAAGGAGCCAGGACCCAAAGACCTAGCTGGCCTGAAGGGCCCCAAGGGGGCCCCCAAGCAGCCCCTCTCCATTTGGGTCTGGGGGTTTTCGTTGGGCCGGGGACCTGGGAGGTACCTGCAAGGTTGCAGTTCGCGGCCCGAGAAGCACTCTCCGGCCAACATGCCCAACTGCAGCAACAGCTCCCAAAGCGAAGGAGCCAGGACCCAAAGACCTAGCTGGCCTGAAGGGCCCCCAGGGGGGCCCCAAGCAGCCCCTCTCCATTTGGGTCTGGGGGCTTTCGTTGGGCCGGGAACCTGGGAGAATCCTGCAAGGTTGCAGTTCGCGGCCCGAGAAGCACTCTCCGGCCAACATGCCCAACTGCAGCAACAGCTCCCAAAGCGAAGGAGCCAGGACCCAAAGACCTAGCTGGCCTGAAGGGCCCCCAGGGGGCCCCAAGCAGCCCCTCTCAATTTGGGTCTGGGGGCTTTCGTTGGGCCGGGAACCTGGGAGAATCCTGCAAGGTTGCAGTTCGCGGCCCGAGAAGCACTCTCCGGCCAACATGTCCAACTGCAGCAACAGCTCCCAAAGCGAAGGAGCCAGGACCCAAAGACCTAGCTGGCCTGAAGGGCCCCCAGGGGGGCCCCAAGCAGCCCATCTCCATTTGGGTCTGGGGGCTTTCGTTGGGCCGGGAACCTGGGAGAATCCTGCAAGGTTGCAGTTCGCGGCCCGAGAAGCACTCTCCGGCCAACATGCCCAACTGCAGCAACAGCTCCCAAAGCGAAGGAGCCAGGACCCAAAGACCTAGCTGGCCTGAAGGGCCCCCAGGGGGCCCCCAAGCAGCCCCTCTCAATTTGGGTCTGGGGGCTTTCGTTGGGCCGGGAACCTGGGAGAATCCTGCAAGGTTGCAGTTCGCGGCCCGAGAAGCACTCTCCGGCCAACATGCCCAACTGCAGCAACAGCTCCCAAACCGAAGGAGCCAGGACCCAAAGACCTAGCTGGCCTGAAGGGCCCCCAGGGGGCCCCCAAGCAGCCCCTCTCAATTTGGGTCTGGGGGCTTTCGTTGGGCCGGGAAAATGGGCGGTACCTGCAAGGTTGCAGTTCGCGGCCCGAGAAGCACTCTCCGGCCAACATGCCCAACTGCAGCAACAGCTCCCAAAGCGAAGGAGCCAGGACCCAAAGACCTAGCTGGCCTGAAGGGCCCCCAGGGGGGCCCCAAGCAGCCCCTCTCAATTTGGGTCTGGGGGCTTTCGTTGGGCCGGGAACCTGGGAGAATCCTGCAAGGTTGCAGTTCGCGGCCCGAGAAGCACTCTCCGGCCAACATGCCCAACTGCAGCAACAGCTCCCAAAGCGAAGGAGCCAGGACCCAAAGACCTAGCTGGCCTGAAGGGCCCCCAGGGGGCCCCCCAAGCAGCCCCTCTCCATTTGGGTCTGGGGGCTTTCGTTGGGCATGGATACCTGAGAGGTAGCTGCAAGGTTACAGTTCGCGGCCCGAGAAGCACTCTCCGGCCAACATGCCCAACTGCAGCAACAGCTCCCAAACCGAAGGAGCCAGGACCCAAAGACCTAGCTGGCCTGAAGGGCCCCCAGGGGGCCCCCAAGCAGCCCCTCTCAATTTGGGTCTGGGGGCTTTCGTTGGGCCGGGAACCTGGGAGAATCCTGCAAGGTTGCAGTTCGCGGCCCAAGAAGCACTCTCCGGCCAACATGCCCAACTGCAGCAACAGCTCCCAAAGCGAAGGAGCCAGGACCCAAAGACCTAGCTGGCCTGAAGGGCCCCCAGGGGGCCCCCAAGCAGCCCCTCTCCATTTGGGTCTGGGGGCTTTTGTTGGGCATGTATACCTGAGAGGTACCTGGAAGTTACAGTTCGCGGCCCGAGAAGCACTCTCCGGCCAGCATGCCCAACTGCAGCAACAGCTCCCAAACCGAAGGAGCCAGGACCCAAAGACCTAGCTGGCCTGAAGGGCCCCAAGGGGGCCCCCAAGCAGCCCCTCTCCATTTGGGTCTGGGGGTTTTCGTTGGGCCGGGGACCTGGGAGGTACCTGCAAGGTTGCAGTTCGCGGCCCGAGAAGCACTCTCCGGCCAACATGCCCAACTGCAGCAACAGCTCCCAAAGCGAAGGAGCCAGGACCCAAAGACCTAGCTGGCCTGAAGGGCCCCCAGGGGGCCCCCAAGCAGCCCCTCTCCATTTGGGTCTGGGGGTTTTAGTTGGGCCGGGGACCTGGGAGAATCCTGCAAGGTTGCAGTTCGCGGCCCGAGAAGCACTCTCCGGCCAACATGCCCAACTGCAGCAACAGCTCCCAAAGTGAAGGAGCCAGGACCCAAAGACCTAGCTGGCCTGAAGGGCCCCCAGGGGGGCCCCAAGCAGCCCCTCTCCATTTGGGTCTGGGGGCTTTCGTTGGGCCAAGAACCTGGGAGAATCCTGCCAGGTTGCAGTTCGCGGCCCGAGAAGCACTCTCCGGCCAACATGCCCAACTGCAGCAACAGCTCCCAAAGCGAAGGAGCCAGGACCCAAAGACCTAGCTGGCCTGAAGGGCCCCCAGGGGGCCCCCAAGAGGCACCTCTCAATTTGGGTCTGGGGGCTTTCGTTGGGCCGGGAACCTGGGAGGTACCTGCAAGGTTGCAGTTCGCGGCCCGAGAAGCACTCTCCGGCCAACATGCCCAACTGCAGCAACAGCTCCCAAACCGAAGGAGCCAGGACCCAAAGACCTAGCTGGCCTGAAGGGCCCCCAGGGGGGCCCCAAGCAGCCCCTCTCAATTTGGGTCTGGGGGCTTTCGTTGGGCCGGGAACCTGGGAGAATCCTGCAAGGTTGCAGTTCGCGGCCCAAGAAGCACTCTCCGGCCAACATGCCCAACTGCAGCAACAGCTCCCAAAGCGAAGGAGCCAGGACCCAAAGACCTAGCTGGCCTGAAGGGCCCCCAGGGGGCCCCCAAGCAGCCCCTCTCCATTTGGGTCTGGGGGCTTTTGTTGGGCATGTATACCTGAGAGGTACCTGGAAGTTACAGTTCGCGGCCCGAGAAGCACTCTCCGGCCAACATGCCCAACTGCAGCAACAGCTCCCAAACCGAAGGAGCCAGGACCCAAAGACCTAGCTGGCCTGAAGGGCCCCAAGGGGGCCCCCAAGCAGCCCCTCTCCATTTGGGTCTGGGGGTTTTCGTTGGGCCGGGGACCTGGGAGGTACCTGCAAGGTTGCAGTTCGCGGCCCGAGAAGCACTCTCCGGCCAACATGCCCAACTGCAGCAACAGCTCCCAAAGCGAAGGAGCCAGGACCCAAAGACCTAGCTGGCCTGAAGGGCCCCCAGGGGGGCCCCAAGCAGCCCCTCTCCATTTGGGTCTGGGGGCTTTCGTTGGGCCGGGAACCTGGGAGAATCCTGCAAGGTTGCAGTTCGCGGCCCGAGAAGCACTCTCCGGCCAACATGCCCAACTGCAGCAACAGCTCCCAAAGCGAAGGAGCCAGGACCCAAAGACCTAGCTGGCCTGAAGGGCCCCCAGGGGGCCCCCAAGCAGCCCCTCTCAATTTGGGTCTGGGGGCTTTCGTTGGGCCGGGAACCTGGGAGAATCCTGCAAGGTTGCAGTTCGCGGCCCGAGAAGCACTCTCCGGCCAACATGCCCAACTGCAGCAACAGCTCCCAAAGCGAAGGAGCCAGGACCCAAAGACCTAGCTGGCCTGAAGGGCCCCCAGGGGGGCCCCAAGCAGCCCATCTCCATTTGGGTCTGGGGGCTTTCGTTGGGCCGGGAACCTGGGAGAATCCTGCAAGGTTGCAGTTCGCGGCCCGAGAAGCACTCTCCGGCCAACATGCCCAACTGCAGCAACAGCTCCCAAAGCGAAGGAGCCAGGACCCAAAGACCTAGCTGGCCTGAAGGGCCCCCAGGGGGCCCCAAGCAGCCCCTCTCAATTTGGGTCTGGGGGCTTTCGTTGGGCCGGGAACCTGGGAGAATCCTGCAAGGTTGCAGTTCGCGGCCCGAGAAGCACTCTCCGGCCAACATGCCCAACTGCAGCAACAGCTCCCAAAGCGAAGGAGCCAGGACCCAAAGACCTAGCTGGCCTGAAGGGCCCCCAGGGGGCCCCCAAGCAGCCCCTCTCAATTTGGGTCTGGGGGCTTTCGTTGGGCCGGGAAAATGGGCGGTACCTGCAAGGTTGCAGTTCGCGGCCCGAGAAGCACTCTCCGGCCAACATGCCCAACTGCAGCAACAGCTCCCAAAGCGAAGGAGCCAGGACCCAAAGACCTAGCTGGCCTGAAGGGCCCCCAGGGGGGCCCCAAGCAGCCCCTCTCAATTTGGGTCTGGGGGCTTTCGTTGGGCCGGGAACCTGGGAGAATCCTGCAAGGTTGCAGTTCGCGGCCCGAGAAGCACTCTCCGGCCAACATGCCCAACTGCAGCAACAGCTCCCAAAGCGAAGGAGCCAGGACCCAAAGACCTAGCTGGCCTGAAGGGCCCCCAGGGGGCCCCCAAGCAGCCCCTCTCAATTTGGGTCTGGGGGCTTTCGTTGGGCCGGGAACCTGGGAGAATCCTGCAAGGTTGCAGTTCGCGGCCCGAGAAGCACTCTCCGCCCAACATGCCCAACTGCAGCAACAGCTCCCAAAGCGAAGGAGCCAGGACCCAAAGACCTAGCTGGCCTGAAGGGCCCCCAGGGGGCCCCCAAGCAGCCCCTCTCCATTTGGGTCTGGGGGCTTTCGTTGGGCATGGAACCTGGGAGATTCCTGCAAGGTTGCAGTTCGCGGCCCGAGAAGCACTCTCCGGCCAACATGCCCAACTGCAGCAACAGCTCCCAAACCGAAGGAGCCAGGACCCAAAGACGTAGCTGGCCTGAAGGGCCCCCAGGGGCCCCAAAGGAGCTCCTCTCAATTTGGGTCTGGGGGCTTTCGTTGGGCCGGGAACCTGGGAGGTACCTGCAAGGTTGCATTTCGCGGCCCGAGAAGCACTCTCGGCCAACATGCCCAACTGCAGCAACAGCTCCCAAAGCGAAGGAGCCAGGACCCAAAGACCTAGCTGGCCTGAAGGGCCCCCAGGGGGCCCCAAAGCAGCCCCTCTCCATTTGGGTCTGGGGGCTTTGTTGGGCCGGGAACCTGGGAGATTCCTGCAAGGTTGCAGTTCTCGGCCCGAGAAGCACTCTCCGGCCAACATGCCCAACTGCAGCAACAGCTCCCAAACCGAATGAGCCAGGACACAAAGACCTAGCTGGCCTGAAGGGCCCCCAGGGGGCCCCCAAGTAGCCCCTCTCAATTTGGGTCTGGGGGCTTTCGTTGGGCATGTATACCTGAGAGGTACCTGCAAGGTTGCAGTTCGCGGCCCGAGAAGCACTCTCCGGCCAACATGCTCAACTGCAGCAACAGCTCCCAAACCGAAGGAGCCAGGACCCAAAGACCTAGCTGGCCTGAAGGGCCCCCAGGGGGGCCCCAAGCAGCCCCTCTCCATTTGGGTCTGGGGGCTTTCGTTGGGCGGGGAACCTGGGAGATTCATGGAAGGTTGCAGTTCGCGGCCCGAGAAGCACTCTCCGGCCAACATGCCCAACTGCAGCAACAGCTCCCAAAGCGAAGGAGCCAGGACCCAAAGACCTAGCTGGCCTGAAGGGCCCCCAGGGGGCCCCCAAGCAGCCCCTCTCCATTTGGGTCTGGGGGCTTTCGTTGGGCCGGGAACCTGGGAGATTCCTGCAAGGTTGCAGTTCGCGGCCCGAGAAGCACTCTCCGCCCAACATGCCCAACTGCAGCAACAGCTCCCAAACCGAAGGAGCCAGGACCCAAAGACCTAGCTGGCCTGAAGGGCCCCCAGGGGGCCCCCAAGCAGCCCCTCTCCATTTGGGTCTGGGGGCTTTCGTTGGGCCAGGAACCTGGGAGGTACCTGCAAGGTTGCAGTTCGCGGCCCGAGAAGCACTCTCCGGCCAACATGCCCAACTGCAGCAACAGCTCCCAAAGCGAAGGAGCCAGGACCCAAAGACCTAGCTGGCCTGAAGGGCCCCCAGGGGGCCCCCAAGCAGCCCCTCTCCATTTGGGTCTGGGGGCTTTCGTTGGGCATGGATACCTGAGAGGTACCTGCAAGGTTACAGTTCGCGGCCCGAGAAGCACTCTCCGGCCAACATGCTCAACTGCAGCAACAGCTCCCAAACCGAAGGAGCCAGGACCCAAAGAGCTAGGTGGCCTGAAGGGCCCCCAGGGGGCCCCCAAGCAGCCCCTCTCAATTTGGGTCTGGGGGCTTTCGTTGGGCCGGGAACCTGGGAGAATCCTGCAAGGTTGCAGTTCGCGGCCCGAGAAGCACTCTCCGGCCAACATGCCCAACTGCAGCAACAGCTCCCAAAGCGAAGGAGCCAGGACCCAAAGACCTAGCTGGCCTGAAGGGCCCCCAGGGGGCCCCCAAGCAGCCCCTCTCCATTTGGGTCTGGGGGCTTTCGTTGGGCATGGAACCTGGGAGATTCCTGCAAGGTTGCAGTTCGCGGCCCGAGAAGCACTCTCCGGCCAACATGCCCAACTGCAGCAACAGCTCCCAAACCGAAGGAGCCAGGACCCAAAGACCTAGCTGGCCTGAAGGGCCCCCAGGGGGCCCCAAAGGAGCTCCTCTCAATTTGGGTCTGGGGGCTTTCGTTGGGCCGGGAACGTGGGAGGTACCTGCAAGGTTGCAGTTCGCGGCCCGAGAAGCACTCTCCGGCCAACATGCCCAACTGCAGCAACAGCTCCCAAAGCGAAGGAGCCAGGACCCAAAGACCTAGCTGGCCTGAAGGGCCCCAGGGGGCCCCAAAGGAGCTCCTCTCAATTTGGGTCTGGGGGCTTTCGTTGGGCCGGGAACGTGGGAGGTACCTGCAAGGTTGCAGTTCGCGGCCCGAGAAGCACTCTCCGGCCAACATGCCCAACTGCAGCAACAGCTCCCAAACCGAATGAGCCAGGACACAAAGACCTAGCTGGCCTGAAGGGCCCCCAGGGGGCCCCCAAGTAGCCCCTCTCCATTTGGGTCTGGGGGCTTTCGTTGGGCGGGGAACCTTCGAGATTCATGGAAGGTTGCAGTTCGCGGCCCGAGAAGCACTCTCCGGCCAACATGCCCAACTGCAGCAACAGCTCCCAAAGCGAAGGAGCCAGGACCCAAAGACCTAGCTGGCCTGAAGGGCCCCCAGGGGGGCCCCTAGCAGCCCCTCTCCATTTGGGTCTGGGGGCTTTCGTTGGGCCGGGAACCTGGGAGAATCCTGCAAGGTTGCAGTTCGCGGCCCGAGAAGCACTCTCCGGCCAACATGCCCAACTGCAGCAACAGCTCCCAAAGCGAAGGAGCCAGGACCCAAAGACCTAGCTGGCCTGAAGGGCCCCCAGGGGGCCCCCAAGCAGCCCCTCTCCATTTGGGTCTGGGGGTTTTCGTTGGGCCGGGAACCTGAGAGGAACCTGCAAGGTTGCAGTTCGCGGCCCGAGAAGCACTCTCCGGCCAACATGCCCAACTGCAGCAACAGCTCCCAAACCGAAGGAGCCAGGACCCAAAGACCTAGCTGGCCTGAAGGGCCCCCAGGGGGCCCCCAAGCAGCCCCTCTCCATTTGGGTCTGGGGGCTTTCGTTGGGCCGGGAACCTGGGAGATTCCTGCAAGGTTGCAGTTCGCGGCCCGAGAAGCACTCTCCGGCCAACATGCCCAACTGCAGCAACAGCTCCCAAACCGAAGGAGCCAGGACCCAAAGACCTAGCTGGCCTGAAGGGCCCCCAGAAGGCCACCAAGCAGCCCCTCTCCATTTGGGTCTGGGGGCTTTCGTTGGGCCAGGAACCTGGGAGGTACCTGCAAGGTTGCAGGTCGCGGCCCGAGAAGCACTCTCCGGCCAACATGCCCAACTGCAGCAACAGCTCCCAAACCGAAGGAGCCAGGACCCAAAGACCTAGCTGGCCTGAAGGGCCCCCAGGGGGCCCCCAAGCAGCCCCTCTCCATTTGGGTCTGGGGGCTTTCGTTGGGCATGGATACCTGAGAGGTACCTGCAAGGTTACAGTTCGCGGCCCGAGAAGCACTCTCCGGCCAACATGCTCAACTGCAGCAACAGCTCCCAAACCGAAGGAGCCAGGACCCAAAGAGCTAGCTGGCCTGAAGGGCCCCCAGGGGGCCCCCAAGCAGCCCCTCTCAATTTGGGTCTGGGGGCTTTCGTTGGGCCGGGAACCTGGGAGAATCCTGCAAGGTTGCAGTTCGCGGCCCGAGAAGCACTCTCCGGCCAACATGCCCAACTGCAGCAACAGCTCCCAAACCGAAGGAGCCAGGACCCAAAGACCTAGCTGGCCTGAAGGGCCCCCAGGGGGCCCCCAAGCAGCCCCTCTCCATTTGGGTCTGGGGGCTTTCGTTGGGCCGGGAACCTGGGAGATTCCTGCAAGGTTGCAGTTCGAGGCCCGAGAAGCACTCTCCGGCCAACATGCCCAACTGCAGCAACAGCTCCCAAACCGAAGGAGCCAGGACCCAAAGACCTAGCTGGCCTGAAGGGCCCCCAGGGGGCCCCTAAGCAGCCCCTCTCCATTTGGGTCTGGGGGCTTTCGTTGGGCCGGCAACCTGGGAGAATCCTGCAAGGTTGCAGTTCGCGGCCCGAGAAGCACTCTCCGCCCAACATGCCCAACTGCAGCAACAGCTCCCAAAGCGAAGGAGCCAGGACCCAAAGACCTAGCTGGCCTGAAGGGCCCCCAGGGGGCCCCCAAGCAGCCCCTCTCCATTTGGGTCTGGGGGCTTTCGTTGGGCCGGGAACCTGGGAGATTCCTGCAAGGTTGCAGTTCGCGGCCCGAGAAGCACTCTCCGGCCAACATGCCCAACTGCAGCAACAGCTCCCAAAGCGAAGGAGCCAGGACCCAAAGACCTAGCTGGCCTGAAGGGCCCCCAGGGGGCCCCCAAGCAGCCCCTCTCCATTTGGGTCTGGGGGCTTTCTTTGGGCCAGGAACCTGGGAGGTACCTGCAAGGTTGCAGTTCGCGGCCCGAGAAGCACTCTCCGGCCAACATGCCCAACTGCAGCAACAGCTCCCAAAGCGAAGGAGCCAGGACCCAAAGACCTAGCTGGCCTGAAGGGCCCCCAGGGGGCCCCCAAGCAGCCCCTCTCCATTTGGGTCTGGGGGCTTTCGTTGGGCCGGGAACCTGGAGATTCATGCAAGGTTGCAGTTCGCGGCCCGAGAAGCACTCTCCGGCCAACATGCCCAACTGCAGCAACAGCTCCCAAACCGAAGGAGCCAGGACCCAAAGACCTAGCTGGCCTGAAGGGCCCCCAGGGGGCCCCCAAGCAGCCCCTCTCCATTTGGGTCTGGGGGCTTTCGTTGGGCCGGGAACCTGGGAGAATCCTGCAAGGTTGCAGTTCGCGGCCCGAGAAGCACTCTCCGGCCAACATGCCCAACTGCAGCAACAGCTCCCAAAGCGAAGGAGCCAGGACCCAAAGACCTAGCTGGCCTGAAGGGCCCCCAGGGGGCCCCCAAGCAGCCCCTCTCCATTTGGGTCTGGGGGCTTTCGTTGGGCATGGATACCTGAGAGGTACCTGCAAGGTTACAGTTCGCGGCCCGAGAAGCACTCTCCTGCCAACATGCTCAACTGCAGCAACAGCTCCCAAACCGAAGGAGCCAGGACCCAAAGACCTAGCTGGCCTGAAGGCCCCCAAGGGGGACCCCAAGCAGCCCCTCTCCATTTGGGTCTGGGGGCTTTCGTTGGGCCGGGAACCTGGGAGATTCCTGCAAGGTTGCAGTTCGCGGCCCGAGAAGCACTCTCCGGCCAACATGCCCAACTGCAGCAACAGCTCCCAAAGCGAAGGAGCCAGGACCCAAAGACCTAGCTGGCCTGAAGGGCCCCCAGGGGGCCCCCAAGCAGCCCCTCTCCATTTGGGTCTGGGGGCTTTCTTTGGGCCAGGAACCTGGGAGGTACCTGCAAGGTTGCAGTTCGCGGCCCGAGAAGCACTCTCCGGCCAACATGCCCAACTGCAGCAACAGCTCCCAAAGCGAAGGAGCCAGGACCCAAAGACCTAGCTGGCCTGAAGGGCCCCCAGGGGGCCCCCAAGCAGCCCCTCTCCATTTGGGTCTGGGGGCTTTCGTTGGGCCGGGAACCTGGAGATTCATGCAAGGTTGCAGTTCGCGGCCCGAGAAGCACTCTCCGGCCAACATGCCCAACTGCAGCAACAGCTCCCAAACCGAAGGAGCCAGGACCCAAAGACCTAGCTGGCCTGAAGGGCCCCCAGGGGGCCCCCAAGCAGCCCCTCTCCATTTGGGTCTGGGGGCTTTCGTTGGGCCGGGAACCTGGGAGAATCCTGCAAGGTTGCAGTTCGCGGCCCGAGAAGCACTCTCCGGCCAACATGCCCAACTGCAGCAACAGCTCCCAAAGCGAAGGAGCCAGGACCCAAAGACCTAGCTGGCCTGAAGGGCCCCCAGGGGGCCCCCAAGCAGCCCCTCTCCATTTGGGTCTGGGGGCTTTCGTTGGGCATGGATACCTGAGAGGTACCTGCAAGGTTACAGTTCGCGGCCCGAGAAGCACTCTCCTGCCAACATGCTCAACTGCAGCAACAGCTCCCAAACCGAAGGAGCCAGGACCCAAAGACCTAGCTGGCCTGAAGGCCCCCAAGGGGGACCCCAAGCAGCCCCTCTCCATTTGGGTCTGGGGGCTTTCGTTGGGCCGGGAACCTGGGAGAATCCTGCAAGGTTGCAGTTCGAGGCCCGAGAAGCACTCTCCGGCCAACATGCTCAACTGCAGCAACAGCTCCCAAACCGAAGGAGCCAGGACCCAAAGACCTAGCTGGCCTGAAGGGCCCCCAGGGGGCCCCCAAGCAGCCCCTCTCCATTTGGGTCTGGGGGCTTTCGTTGGGCATGGATACCTGAGAGGTACCTGCAAGGTTACAGTTCGCGGCCCGAGAAGCACTCTCCTGCCAACATGCTCAACTGCAGCAACAGCTCCCAAACCGAAGGAGCCAGGACCCAAAGACCTAGCTGGCCTGAAGGCCCCCAAGGGGGACCCCAAGCAGCCCCTCTCCATTTGGGTCTGGGGGCTTTCGTTGGGCCGGGAACCTGGGAGAATCCTGCAAGGTTGCAGTTCGAGGCCCGAGAAGCACTCTCCGGCCAACATGCTCAACTGCAGCAACAGCTCCCAAACCGAAGGAGCCAGGACCCAAAGACCTAGCTGGCCTGAAGGGCCCCCAGGGTGCCACCAAGCAGCCCCTCTCAATTTGGGTCTGGGGGCTTTCGTTGGGCATAGATACCTGAGAGGTACCTGCAAGGTTACAGTTCGCGGCCCGAGAAGCACTCTCCGGCCAACATGCCCAACTGCAGCAACAGCTCCCAAACCGAAGGAGCCAGGACCCAAAGACCTAGCTGGCCTGAAGGGCCCCCAGGGGGCCCCCAAGCAGCCCCTCTCCATTTGGGTCTGGGGGATTTCGTTGGGCATGGAACCTGGGAGATTCCTGCAAGGTTGCAGTTCGCGGCCCGAGAAGCACTCCCCGGCCAACATGCCCAACTGCAGCAACAGCTCCCAAAGCGAAGGAGCCAGGACCCAAAGACCTAGCTGGCCTGAAGGGCCCCCAGGGGGCCCCCAAGCAGCCCCTCTCAATTTGGGTCTGGGGGCTTTTGTTGGGCCGGGAACCTGGGAGAATCCTGCAAGGTTGCAGTTCGCGGCCCGAGAAGCACTCTCCGCCCAACATGCTCAACTGCAGCAACAGTTCCCAAACCGAAGGAGCCAGGACCCAAAGACCTAGCTGGCCTGAAGGGCCCCCAGGGGGCCCCCAAGCAGCCCCTCTCCATTTGGGTCTGGGGGCTTTCGTTGGGCATGGATACCTGAGAGGTACCTGCAAGGTTACAGTTCGCAGCCGGAGAAGCACTCTCCGGCCAACATGCTCAACTGCAGCAACAGCTCCCAAAGCGAAGGAGCCAGGACCCAAAGACCTAGCTGGCCTGAAGGGCCCCCAGGGGGCCCCCAAGCAGCCCCTCTCCATTTGGGTCTGGGGGCTTTCGTTGGGCCGGGAACCTGGGAGATTCCTGCAAGGTTGCAGTTCGCGGCCCGAGAAGCACTCTCCGGCCAACATGCCCAACTGCAGCAACAGTTCCCAAACCGAAGGAGCCAGGACCCAAAGACCTAGCTGGCCTGAAGGGCCCCCAGGGGCCCCCAAGCAGCCCCTCTCCATTTGGGTCTGGGGGCTTTCGTTGGGCATGGATACCTGAGAGGTACCTGCAAGGTTACAGTTCGCGGCCCGAGAAGCACTCTCCGGCCAACATGCCCAACTGCAGCAACAGCTCCCAAACCGAAAGAGCCAGGACCCAAAGAGCTAGGTGGCTTGAAGGGCCCCCAGGGGGCCCCCAAGCAGCCCCTCTCAATTTGGGTCTGGGGGCTTTCGTTGGGCCGGGAACCTGGGAGATTCCTGCAAGGTTGCAGTTCGCGGCCCGAGAAGCACTCTCCGGCCAACATGCCCAACTGCAGCAACAGCTCCCAAAGCGAAGGAGCCAGGACCCAAAGACCTAGCTGGCCTGAAGGGCCCCCAGGGGGCCCCCAAGCAGCCCCTCTCCATTTGAGTCTGGGGGCTTTCGTTGGGCCGGGAACCTGGGAGAATCCTGCAAGGTTGCAGTTCGCGGCCCGAGAAGCACTCTCCGGCCAACATGCCCAACTGCAGCAACAGCTCCCAAAGCGAAGGAGCCAGGACCCAAAGACCTAGCTGGCCTGAAGGGCCCCCAGGGGGCCACCAAGCAGCCCCTCTCCATTTGGGTCTGGGGGCTTTCGTTGGGCCGGGAACCTGGGAGAATCCTGCAAGGTTGCAGTTCGCGGCCCGAGAAGCACTCTCCGGCCAACATGCCCAACTGCAGCAACAGCTCCCAAAGCGAAGGAGCCAGGACCCAAAGACCTAGCTGGCCTGAAGGGCCCCCAGGGGGCCCCCAAGCAGCCCCTCTCCATTTGGGTCTGGGGGCTTTCGTTGGGCCGGGAACCTGGGAGAATCCTGCAAGGTTGCAGTTCGCGGCCCGAGAAGCACTCTCCGGCCAACATGCCCAACTGCAGCAACAGCTCCCAAACCGAAGGAGCCAGGACCCAAAGACCTAGCTGGCCTGAAGGGCCCCCAGGGGGCCCCCAAGCAGCCCCTCTCAATTTGGGTCTGGGGGCTTTCGTTGGGAATGGATACCTGAGAGGTACCTGCAAGGTTACAGTTCGCGGCCCGAGAAGCACTCTCCGGCCAACATGCTCAACTGCAGCAACAGCTCCCAAACCGAAGGAGCCAGGACCCAAAGACCTAGCTGGCCTGAAGGGCCCCCAGGGGGCCCCCAAGCAGCCCCTCTCCATTTGGGTCTGGGGGCTTTCGTTGGGCCAGGAACCTGGGAGGTACCTGCAAGGTTGCAGTTCGCGGCCCGAGAAGCACTCTCCGGCCAACATGCCCAACTGCAGCAACAGCTCCCAAAGCGAAGGAGCCAGGACCCAAAGACCTAGCTGGCCTGAAGGGCCCCCAGGGGGCCCCCAAGCAGCCCCTCTCCATTTGGGTCTGGGGGCTTTCGTTGGGCATGGATACCTGAGAGGTACCTGCAAGGTTACAGTTCGCGGCCCGAGAAGCACTATCCGGCCAACATGCTCAACTGCAGCAACAGCTCCCAAACCGAAGGAGCCAGGACCCAAAGACCTAGCTGGCCTGAAGGGCCCCCAGGGGGCCCCCAAGCAGCCCCTCTCCATTTGGGTCTGGGGGCTTTCGTTGGGCCGGGAACCTGGGAGAATCCTGCAAGGTTGCAGTTCGCGGCCCGAGAAGCACTCTCCGGCCAACATGCCCAACTGCAGCAACAGCTCCCAAAGCGAAGGAGCCAGGACCCAAAGACCTAGCTGGCCTGAAGGGCCCCCAGGGGGCCCCCAAGCAGCCCCTCTCAATTTGGGTCTGGGGGCTTTCGTTGGGCCGGGAACCTGGGAGAATCCTGCAAGGTTGCAGTTCGCGGCCCGAGAAGCACTCTCCGGCCAACATGCCCAACTGCAGCAACAGCTCCCAAAGCGAAGGAGCCAGGACCCAAAGACCTAGCTGGCCTGAAGGGCCCCCAGGGGGCCCCCAAGCAGCCCCTCTCAATTTGGGTCTGGGGGCTTTCGTTGGGCCGGGAACCTGGGAGATTCCTGCAAGGTTGCAGTTCGCGGCCCGAGAAGCACTCTCCGGCCAACATGCCCAACTGCAGCAACAGCTCCCAAAGCGAAGGAGCCAGGACCCAAAGACCTAGCTGGCCTGAAGGGCCCCCAGGGGGCCCCAAGCAGCCCCTCTCAATTTGGGTCTGGGGGCTTTCGTTGGGCATGGAACCTGGGAGATTCCTGCAAGGTTGCAGTTCGCGGCCCGAGAAGCACTCTCCGGCCAACATGCCCAACTGCAGCAACAGCTCCCAAACCGAAGGAGCCAGGACCCAAAGACCTAGCTGGCCTGAAGGGCCCCCAGGGGGGCCCCAAGCAGCCCCTCTCAATTTGGGTCTGGGGGCTTTCGTTGGGCCGGGAACCTGGGAGAATCCTGCAAGGTTGCAGTTCGCGGCCGGAGAAGCACTCTCCGGCCAGCATGCCCAACTGCAGCAACAGCTCCCAAAGCGAAGGAGCCAGGACCCAAAGACCTAGCTGGCCTGAAGGGCCCCCAGGGGGCCCCCAAGCAGCCCATCTCCATTTGGGTCTGGGGGCTTTCGTTGGGCATGGAACCTGGGAGATTCCTGCAAGGTTGCAGTTCGCGGCCCGAGAAGCACTCTCCGGCCAACATGCCCAACTGCAGCAACAGCTCCCAAAGCGAAGGAGCCAGGACCCAAAGACCTAGCTGGCCTGAAGGGCCCCCAGGGGGGCCCCAAGCAGCCCCTCTCAATTTGGGTCTGGGGGCTTTCGTTGGGCCGGGAACCTGGGAGAATCCTGCAAGGTTGCAGTTCGCGGCCCGAGAAGCACTCTCCGGCCAACATGCCCAACTGCAGCAACAGCTCCCAAAGCGAAGGAGCCAGGACCCAAAGACCTAGCTGGCCTGAAGGGCCCCCAGGGGGCCCCCAAGCAGCCCCTCTCCATTTGGGTCTGGGGGTTTTCGTTGGGCCGGGAACCTAGGAGAATCCTGCAAGGTTGCAGTTCGCGGCCCGAGAAGCACTCTCCGGCCAACATGCTCAACTGCAGCAACAGCTCCCAAACCGAAGGAGCCAGGACCCAAAGACCTAGCTGGCCTGAAGGGCCCCCAGGGGGCCCCCAAGCAGCCCCTCTCCATTTGGGTCTGGGGGCTTTCGTTGGGCCGGGAACCTGGGAGAATCCTGCAAGGTTGCAGTTCGCGGCCCGAGAAGCACTCTCCGGCCAACATGCCCAACTGCAGCAACAGCTCCAAAGCGAAGGAGCCAGGACCCAAAGACCTAGCTGGCCTGAAGGGCCCCCAGGGGGCCCCCAAGCAGCCCCTCTCAATTTGGGACTGGGGGCTTTCGTTGGGCATGGATACCTGAGAGGTACCTGCAAGGTTACAGTTCGCGGCCCGAGAAGCACTCTCCGGCCAACATGCTCAACTGCAGCAACAGCTCCCAAACCGAAGGAGCCAGGACCCAAAGACCTAGCTGGCCTGAAGGGCCCCCAGGGGGCCCCCAAGCAGCCCCTCTCAATTTGGGTCTGGGGGCTTTCGTTGGGCCGGGAACCTGGGAGATTCCTGCAAGGTTGCAGTTCGCGGCCCGAGAAGCACTCTCCGGCCAACATGCCCAACTGCAGCAACAGCTCCCAAACCGAAGGAGCCAGGACCCAAAGACCTAGCTGGCCTGAAGGGCCCCCAGGGGGCCCCCAAGCAGCCCCTCTCAATTTGGGTCTGGGGGCTTTCGTTGGGCATGGAACCTGGGAGATTCCTGCAAGTTTGCAGTTCGCGGCCCGAGAAGCACTCTCCGGCCAGCATGCCCAACTGCAGTAACAGCTCCCAAAGCGAAGGAGCCAGGACCCAAAGACCTAGCTGGCCTGAAGGGCCCCCAGGGGGCCCCCAAGCAGCCCCTCTCAATTTGGGTCTGGGGGCTTTCGTTGGGCATGGAACCTGGGAGATTCCTGCAAGGTTGCAGTTCGCGGCCCGAGAAGCACTCTCCGGCCAACATGCCCAACTGCAGCAACAGCTCCCAAACCGAAGGAGCCAGGACCCAAAGACCTAGCTGGCCTGAAGGGCCCCCAGGGGGGCCCCAAGCAGCCCCTCTCAATTTGGGTCTGGGGGCTTTCGTTGGGCCGGGAACCTGGGAGAATCCTGCAAGGTTGCAGTTCGCGGCCCGAGAAGCACTCTCCGGCCAACATGCCCAACTGCAGCAACAGCTCCCAAACCGAAGGAGCCAGGACCCAAAGACCTAGCTGGCCTGAAGGGCCCCAGGGGGCCCCCAAGCAGCCCCTCTCAATTTGGGTCTGGGGGCTTTCGTTGGGCCGGGAACCTGGGAGAATCCTGCAAGGTTGCAGTTCGCGGCCCGAGAAGCACTCTCCGGCCAACATGCCCAACTGCAGCAACAGCTCCCAAAGCGAAGGAGCCAGGACCCAAAGAGCTAGGTGGCCTGAAGGGCCCCCAGGGGGCCCCCAAGCAGCCCCTCTCCATTTGGGTCTGGGGGCTTTCGTTGGGCCGGGAACCTGGGAGATTCCTTCAAGGTTGCAGTTCGCGGCCCGAGAAGCACTCTCCGGCCAACATGCCCAACTGCAGCAACAGCTCCCAAAGCGAAGGAGCCAGGACCCAAAGACCTAGCTGGCCTGAAGGGCCCCCAGGGGGCCCCCAAGCAGCCCCTCTCCATTTGGGTCTGGGGGCTTTCGTTGGGCCAGGAACCTGGGAGGTACCTGCAAGGTTGCAGTTCGCGGCCGGAGAAGCACTCTCCGGCCAACATGCCCAACTGCAGCAACAGCTCCCAAACCGAAGGAGCCAGGACCCAAAGACCTAGGTGGCCTGAAGGGCCCCCAGGGGGCCCCAAGCAGCCCCTCTCAATTTGGGTCTGGGGGCTTTCGTTGGGCATGGAACCTGGGAGATTCCTGCAAGGTTGCAGTTCGCGGCCCGAGAAGCACTCTCCGGCCAACATGCCCAACTGCAGCAACAGCTCCCAAAGCGAAGGAGCCAGGACCCAAAGACCTAGCTGGCCTGAAGGGCCCCCAGGGGGGCCCCAAGCAGCCCCTCTCAATTTGGGTCTGGGGGCTTTCGTTGGGCCGGGAACCTGGGAGAATCCTGCAAGGTTGCAGTTCGCGGCCGGAGAAGCACTCTCCGGCCAGCATGCCCAACTGCAGCAACAGCTCCCAAAGCGAAGGAGCCAGGACCCAAAGACCTAGCTGGCCTGAAGGGCCCCCAGGGGGCCCCCAAGCAGCCCATCTCCATTTGGGTCTGGGGGCTTTCGTTGGGCATGGAACCTGGGAGATTCCTGCAAGGTTGCAGTTCGCGGCCCGAGAAGCACTCTCCGGCCAGCATGCCCAACTGCAGTAACAGCTCCCAAAGCGAAGGAGCCAGGACCCAAAGACCTAGCAGGCCTGAAGGGCCCCCAGGGGGCCCCCAAGTAGCCCATCTCCATTTGGGTCTGGGGGCTTTCGTTGGGCATGGAACCTGGGAGATTCCTGCAAGGTTGCAGTTCGCGGCCCGAGAAGCACTCTCCGGCCAACATGCCCAACTGCAGCAACAGCTCCCAAACCGAAGGAGCCAGGACCCAAAGACCTAGCTGGCCTGAAGGGCCCCCAGGGGGGCCCCAAGCAGCCCCTCTCAATTTGGGTCTGGGGGCTTTCGTTGGGCCGGGAACCTGGGAGAATCCTGCAAGGTTGCAGTTCGCGGCCCGAGAAGCACTCTCCGGCCAACATGCCCAACTGCAGCAACAGCTCCCAAAGCGAAGGAGCCAGGACCCAAAGACCTAGCTGGCCTGAAGGGCCCCCAGGGGGGCCCCAAGCAGCCCCTCTCCATTTGGGTCTGGGGGCTTTCGTTGGGCCGGGAACTTAGGAGAATCCTGCAAGGTTGCAGTTCGCGGCCCGAGAAGCACTCTCCGGCCAACATTCTCAACTGCAGCAACAGCTCCCAAAGCGAAGGAGCCAGGACCCAAAGACCTAGCTGGCCTGAAGGGCCCCCAGGGGGCCCCCAAGCAGCCCCTCTCCATTTGGGTCTGGGGGCTTTCGTTGGGCATGGAACCTGGGAGATTCCTGCAAGGTTGCAGTTCGCGGCCCGAGAAGCACTCTCCGGCCAACATGCCCAACTGCAGCAACAGCTCCCAAACCGAAGGAGCCAGGACCCAAAGACCTAGCTGGCCTGAAGGGCCCCCAGGGGGGCCCCAAGCAGCCCCTCTCAATTTGGGTCTGGGGGCTTTCGTTGGGCCGGGAACCTGGGAGAATCCTGCAAGGTTGCAGTTCGCGGCCCGAGAAGCACTCTCCGGCCAACATGCCCAACTGCAGCAACAGCTCCCAAAGCGAAGGAGCCAGGACCCAAAGAGCTAGGTGGCCTGAAGGGCCCCCAGGGGGCCCCCAAGCAGCCCCTCTCCATTTGGGTCTGGGGGCTTTCGTTGGGCCAGGAACCTGGGAGGTACCTGCAAGGTTGCAGTTCGCGGCCCGAGAAGCACTCTCCGGCCAACATGCCCAACTGCAGCAACAGCTCCCAAACCGAAGGAGCCAGGACCCAAAGACCTAGGTGGCCTGAAGGGCCCCAAGGGGGCCCCAAGCAGCCCCTCTCCATTTGGGTCTGGGGGCTTTCGTTGGGCATGGAACCTGGGAGATTCCTGCAAGGTTGCAGTTCGCGGCCCGAGAAGCACTCTCCGGCCAACATGCCCAACTGCAGCAACAGCTCCCAAAGCGAAGGAGCCAGGACCCAAAGACCTAGCTGGCCTGAAGGGCCCCCAGGGGGGCCCCAAGCAGCCCCTCTCAATTTGGGTCTGGGGGCTTTCGTTGGGCCGGGAACCTGGGAGAATCCTGCAAGGTTGCAGTTCGCGGCCGGAGAAGCACTCTCCGTCCAGCATGCCCAACTGCAGCAACAGCTCCCAAAGCGAAGGAGCCAGGACCCAAAGACCTAGCTGGCCTGAAGGGCCCCCAGGGGGCCCCCAAGCAGCCCATCTCCATTTGGGTCTGGGGGCTTTCGTTGGGCATGGAACCTGGGAGATTCCTGCAAGGTTGCAGTTCGCGGCCCAAGAAGCACTCTCCGGCCAACATGCCCAACTGCAGCAACAGCTCCCAAAGCGAAGGAGCCAGGACCCAAAGACCTAGCTGGCCTGAAGGGCCCCCAGGGGGGCCCCAAGCAGCCCCTCTCAATTTGGGTCTGGGGGCTTTCGTTGGGCCGGGAACCTGGGAGAATCCTGCAAGGTTGCAGTTCGCGGCCCGAGAAGCACTCTCCGGCCAACATGCCCAACTGCAGCAACAGCTCCCAAAGCGAAGGAGCCAGGACCCAAAGACCTAGCTGGCCTGAAGGGCCCCCAGGGGGCCCCCAAGCAGCCCCTCTCCATTTGGGTCTGGGGGCTTTCGTTGGGCCGGGAACCTAGGAGAATCCTGCAAGGTTGCAGTTCGCGGCCCGAGAAGCACTCTCCGGCCAACATGCTCAACTGCAGCAACAGCTCCCAAACCGAAGGAGCCAGGACCCAAAGACCTAGCTGGCCTGAAGGGCCCCCAGGGGGCCCCCAAGCAGCCCCTCTCAATTTGGGTCTGGGGGCTTTCGTTGGGCCGGGAACCTGGGAGATTCCTGCAAGGTTGCAGTTCGCGGCCCGAGAAGCACTCTCCGGCCAGCATGCCCAACTGCAGTAACAGCTCCCAAAGCGAAGGAGCCAGGACCCAAAGACCTAGCTGGCCTGAAGGGCCCCCAGGGGGCCCCCAAGCAGCCCATCTCCATTTGGGTCTGGGGGCTTTCGTTGGGCATGGAACCTGGGAGATTCCTGCAAGGTTGCAGTTCGCGGCCCGAGAAGCACTCTCCGGCCAACATGCCCAACTGCAGCAACAGCTCCCAAACCGAAGGAGCCAGGACCCAAAGACCTAGCTGGCCTGAAGGGCCCCCAGGGGGGCCCCAAGCAGCCCCTCTCAATTTGGGTCTGGGGGCTTTCGTTGGGCCGGGAACCTGGGAGAATCCTGCAAGGTTGCAGTTCGCGGCCCGAGAAGCACTCTCCGGCCAACATGCCCAACTGCAGCAACAGCTCCCAAAGCGAAGGAGCCAGGACCCAAAGACCTAGCTGGCCTGAAGGGCCCCCAGGGGGGCCCCAAGCAGCCCCTCTCCATTTGGGTCTGGGGGCTTTCGTTGGGCCGGGAACCTAGGAGAATCCTGCAAGGTTGCAGTTCGCGGCCCGAGAAGCACTCTCCGGCCAACATTCTCAACTGCAGCAACAGCTCCCAAAGCGAAGGAGCCAGGACCCAAAGACCTAGCTGGCCTGAAGGGCCCCCAGGGGGCCCCCAAGCAGCCCCTCTCCATTTGGGTCTGGGGGCTTTTGTTGGGCCGGGAACCTGGGAGATTCCTGCAAGGTTGCAGTTCGCGGCCCGAGAAGCACTCTCCGGCCAACATGCCCAACTGCAGCAACAGCTCCCAAACCGAAGGAGCCAGGACCCAAAGACCTAGCTGGCCTGAAGGGCCCCCAGGGGGCCCCCAAGCAGCCCCTCTCAATTTGGGTCTGGGGGCTTTCGTTGGGCCGGGAACCTGGGAGATTCCTGCAAGGTTGCAGTTCGCGGCCCGAGAAGCACTCTCCGGCCAACATGCCCAACTGCAGCAACAGCTCCCAAAGCGAAGGAGCCAGGACCCAAAGACCTAGCTGGCCTGAAGGGCCCCCAGGGGGCCCCCAAGCAGCCCCTCTCAATTTGGGTCTGGGGGCTTTCGTTGGGCATGGAACCTGGGAGATTCCTGCAAGGTTGCAGTTCGCGGCCCGAGAAGCACTCTCCGGCCAACATGCCCAACTGCAGCAACAGCTCCCAAAGCGAAGGAGCCAGGACCCAAAGACCTAGCTGGCCTGAAGGGCCCCCAGGGGGGCCCCAAGCAGCCCCTCTCAATTTGGGTCTGGGGGCTTTCGTTGGGCCGGGAACCTGGGAGAATCCTGCAAGGTTGCAGTTCGCGGCCCGAGAAGCACTCTCCGGCCAACATGCCCAACTGCAGCAACAGCTCCCAAACCGAAGGAGCCAGGACCCAAAGACCTAGCTGGCCTGAAGGGCCCCCAGGGGGCCCCCAAGCAGCCCCTCTCAATTTGGGTCTGGGGGCTTTCGTTGGGCCGGGAACCTGGGAGATTCCTGCAAGGTTGCAGTTCGCGGCCCGAGAAGCACTCTCCGGCCAACATGCCCAACTGCAGCAACAGCTCCCAAAGCGAAGGAGCCAGGACCCAAAGACCTAGCTGGCCTGAAGGGCCCCCAGGGGGCCCCCAAGCAGCCCCTCTCCATTTGGGTCTGGGGGCTTTTGTTTTGGCCGGGAACCTGGGAGATTCCTGCAAGGTTGCAGTTCGCGGCCCGAGAAGCACTCTCCGGCCAACATGCCCAACTGCAGCAACAGCTCCCAAAGCGAAGGAGCCAGGACCCAAAGACCTAGCTGGCCTGAAGGGCCCCCAGGGGGCCCCCAAGCAGCCCCTCTCCATTTGGGTCTGGGGGCTTTCGTTGGGCCGGGAACCTGGGAGATTCCTGCAAGGTTGCAGTTCGCGGCCCGAGAAGCACTCTCCGGCCAACATGCCCAACTGCAGCAACAGCTCCCAAAGCGAAGGAGCCAGGACCCAAAGACCTAGCTGGCCTGAAGGGCCCCCAGGGGTCCCCCAAGCAGCCCCTCTCCATTTGGGTCTGGGGGCTTTCGTTGGGCATGGAACCTGGGAGATTCCTGCAAGGTTGCAGTTCGCGGCCCGAGAAGCACTCTCCGGCCAACATGCCCAACTGCAGCAACAGCTCCCAAAGCGAAGGAGCCAGGACCCAAAGACCTAGCTGGCCTGAAGGGCCCCCAGGGGGGCCCCAAGCAGCCCCTCTCAATTTGGGTCTGGGGGCTTTCGTTGGGCCGGGAACCTGGGAGAATCCTGCAAGGTTGCAGTTCGCGGCCCGAGAAGCACTCTCCGGCCAACATGCCCAACTGCAGCAACAGCTCCCAAAGCGAAGGAGCCAGGACCCAAAGACCTAGCTGGCCTGAAGGGCCCCCAGGGGGCCCCCAAGCAGCCCCTCTCCATTTGGGTCTGGGGGCTTTTGTTGGGCCGGGAACCTGGGAGATTCCTGCAAGGTTGCAGTTCGCGGCCCGAGAAGCACTCTCCGGCCAACATGCCCAACTGCAGCAACAGCTCCCAAAGCGAAGGAGCCAGGACCCAAAGACCTAGCTGGCCTGAAGGGCCCCCAGGGGGCCCCCAAGCAGCCCCTCTCCATTTGGGTCTGGGGGCTTTCGTTGGGCCGGGAACCTGGGAGATTCCTGCAAGGTTGCAGTTCGCGGCCCGAGAAGCACTCTCCGGCCAACATGCCCAACTGCAGCAACAGCTCCCAAACCGAAGGAGCCAGGACCCAAAGACCTAGCTGGCCTGAAGGGCCCCCAGGGGGGCCCCAAGCAGCCCCTCTCAATTTGGGTCTGGGGGCTTTCGTTGGGCCGGGAACCTGGGAGAATCCTGCAAGGTTGCAGTTCGCGGCCCGAGAAGCACTCTCCGGCCAACATGCCCAACTGCAGCAACAGCTCCCAAAGCGAAGGAGCCAGGACCCAAAGACCTAGCTGGCCTGAAGGGCCCCCAGGGGGCCCCCAAGCAGCCCCTCTCAATTTGGGTCTGGGGGCTTTCGTTGGGCCGGGAACCTGGGAGAATCCTGCAAGGTTGCAGTTCGCGGCCCGAGAAGCACTCTCCGGCCAACATGCCCAACTGCAGCAACAGCTCCCAAAGCGAAGGAGCCAGGACCCAAAGACCTAGCTGTCCTGAAGGGCCCCCAGGGGGCCCCAATGCAGCCCCTCTCCATTTGGGTCTGGGGGCTTTTGTTGGGCCGGGAACCTGGGAGATTCCTGCAAGGTTGCAGTTCGCGGCCCGAGAAGCACTCTCCGGCCAACATGCCCAACTGCAGCAACAGCTCCCAAACCGAAGGAGCCAGGACCCAAAGACCTAGCTGGCCTGAAGGGCCCCCAGGGGGCCCCCAAGCAGCCCCTCTCAATTTGGGTCTGGGGGCTTTCGTTGGGCCGGGAACCTGGGAGAATCCTGCAAGGTTGCAGTTCGCGGCCCGAGAAGCACTCTCCGGCCAACATGCCCAACTGCAGCAACAGCTCCCAAAGCGAAGGAGCCAGGACCCAAAGACCTAGCTGGCCTGAAGGGCCCCCAGGGGGGCCCCAAGCAGCCCCTCTCCATTTGGGTCTGGGGGCTTTCGTTGGGCCGGGAACCTAGGAGAATCCTGCAAGGTTGCAGTTCGCGGCCCGAGAAGCACTCTCCGGCCAACATTCTCAACTGCAGCAACAGCTCCCAAAGCGAAGGAGCCAGGACCCAAAGACCTAGCTGGCCTGAAGGGCCCCCAGGGGGCCCCCAAGCAGCCCCTCTCCATTTGGGTCTGGGGGCTTTTGTTGGGCCGGGAACCTGGGAGATTCCTGCAAGGTTGCAGTTCGCGGCCCGAGAAGCACTCTCCGGCCAACATGCCCAACTGCAGCAACAGCTCCCAAACCGAAGGAGCCAGGACCCAAAGACCTAGCTGGCCTGAAGGGCCCCCAGGGGGCCCCCAAGCAGCCCCTCTCCATTTGGGTCTGGGGGCTTTCGTTGGGCCGGGAACCTGGGAGATTCCTGCAAGGTTGCAGTTCGCGGCCCGAGAAGCACTCTCCGGCCAACATGCCCAACTGCAGCAACAGCTCCCAAAGCGAAGGAGCCAGGACCCAAAGACCTAGCTGGCCTGAAGGGCCCCCAGGGGGCCCCCAAGCAGCCCCTCTCAATTTGGGTCTGGGGGCTTTCGTTGGGCATGGAACCTGGGAGATTCCTGCAAGGTTGCAGTTCGCGGCCCGAGAAGCACTCTCCGGCCAACATGCCCAACTGCAGCAACAGCTCCCAAAGCGAAGGAGCCAGGACCCAAAGACCTAGCTGGCCTGAAGGGCCCCCAGGGGGGCCCCAAGCAGCCCCTCTCAATTTGGGTCTGGGGGCTTTCGTTGGGCCGGGAACCTGGGAGAATCCTGCAAGGTTGCAGTTCGCGGCCCGAGAAGCACTCTCCGGCCAACATGCCCAACTGCAGCAACAGCTCCCAAAGCGAAGGAGCCAGGACCCAAAGACCTAGCTGGCCTGAAGGGCCCCCAGGGGGCCCCCAAGCAGCCCCTCTCCATTTGGGTCTGGGGGCTTTTGTTGGGCCGGGAACCTGGGAGATTCCTGCAAGGTTGCAGTTCGCGGCCCGAGAAGCACTCTCCGGCCAACATGCCCAACTGCAGCAACAGCTCCCAAAGCGAAGGAGCCAGGACCCAAAGACCTAGCTGGCCTGAAGGGCCCCCAGGGGGCCCCCAAGCAGCCCCTCTCCATTTGGGTCTGGGGGCTTTCGTTGGGCCGGGAACCTGGGAGATTCCTGCAAGGTTGCAGTTCGCGGCCCGAGAAGCACTCTCCGGCCAACATGCCCAACTGCAGCAACAGCTCCCAAACCGAAGGAGCCAGGACCCAAAGACCTAGCTGGCCTGAAGGGCCCCCAGGGGGCCCCCAAGCAGCCCCTCTCAATTTGGGTCTGGGGGCTTTCGTTGGGCATGGAACCTGGGAGATTCCTGCAAGGTTGCAGTTCGCGGCCCGAGAAGCACTCTCCGGCCAACATGCCCAACTGCAGCAACAGCTCCCAAAGCGAAGGAGCCAGGACCCAAAGACCTAGCTGGCCTGAAGGGCCCCCAGGGGGCCCCCAAGCAGCCCCTCTCCATTTGGGTCTGGGGGCTTTCGTTGGGCCGGGAACCTGGGAGAATCCTGCAAGGTTGCAGTTCGCGGCCCGAGAAGCACTCTCCGGCCAACATGCCCAACTGCAGCAACAGCTCCCAAACCGAAGGAGCCAGGACCCAAAGACCTAGCTGGCCTGAAGGGCCCCAAGGGGGCCCCCAAGCAGCCCCTCTCAATTTGGGTCTGGGGGCTTTCGTTGGGCCGGGAACCTGGGAGATTCCTGCAAGGTTGCAGTTCGCGGCCCGAGAAGCACTCTCCGGCCAACATGCCCAACTGCAGCAACAGCTCCCAAAGCGAAGGAGCCAGGACCCAAAGACCTAGCTGTCCAGAAGGGCCCCCAGGGGGCCCCAATGCAGCCCCTCTCCATTTGGGTCTGGGGGCTTTTGTTGGGCCGGGAACCTGGGAGATTCCTGCAAGGTTGCAGTTCGCGGCCCGAGAAGCACTCTCCGGCCAACATGCCCATCTGCAGCAACAGCTCCCAAAGCGAAGGAGCCAGGACCCAAAGACCTAGCTGGCCTGAAGGGCCCCCAGGGGGCCCCCAAGCAGCCCCTCTCCATTTGGGTCTGGGGGCTTTCGTTGGGCCGGGAACCTGGGAGATTCCTGCAAGGTTGCAGTTCGCGGCCCGAGAAGCACTCTCCGGCCAACATGCCCAACTGCAGCAACAGCTCCCAAACCGAAGGAGCCAGGACCCAAAGACCTAGCTGGCCTGAAGGGCCCCCAGGGGGGCCCCAAGCAGCCCCTCTCAATTTGGGTCTGGGGGCTTTCGTTGGGCCGGGAACCTGGGAGAATCCTGCAAGGTTGCAGTTCGCGGCCCGAGAAGCACTCTCCGGCCAACATGCCCAACTGCAGCAACAGCTCCCAAAGCGAAGGAGCCAGGACCCAAAGACCTAGCTGGCCTGAAGGGCCCCCAGGGGGGCCCCAAGCAGCCCCTCTCCATTTGGGTCTGGGGGCTTTCGTTGGGCCGGGAACCTAGGAGAATCCTGCAAGGTTGCAGTTCGCGGCCCGAGAAGCACTCTCCGGCCAACATTCTCAACTGCAGCAACAGCTCCCAAAGCGAAGGAGCCAGGACCCAAAGACCTAGCTGGCCTGAAGGGCCCCCAGGGGGCCCCCAAGCAGCCCCTCTCCATTTGGGTCTGGGGGCTTTTGTTGGGCCGGGAACCTGGGAGATTCCTGCAAGGTTGCAGTTCGCGGCCCGAGAAGCACTCTCCGGCCAACATGCCCAACTGCAGCAACAGCTCCCAAACCGAAGGAGCCAGGACCCAAAGACCTAGCTGGCCTGAAGGGCCCCCAGGGGGCCCCCAAGCAGCCCCTCTCCATTTGGGTCTGGGGGCTTTCGTTGGGCCGGGAACCTGGGAGATTCCTGCAAGGTTGCAGTTCGCGGCCCGAGAAGCACTCTCCGGCCAACATGCCCAACTGCAGCAACAGCTCCCAAAGCGAAGGAGCCAGGACCCAAAGACCTAGCTGGCCTGAAGGGCCCCCAGGGGGCCCCCAAGCAGCCCCTCTCAATTTGGGTCTGGGGGCTTTCGTTGGGCATGGAACCTGGGAGATTCCTGCAAGGTTGCAGTTCGCGGCCCGAGAAGCACTCTCCGGCCAACATGCCCAACTGCAGCAACAGCTCCCAAAGCGAAGGAGCCAGGACCCAAAGACCTAGCTGGCCTGAAGGGCCCCCAGGGGGGCCCCAAGCAGCCCCTCTCAATTTGGGTCTGGGGGCTTTCGTTGGGCCGGGAACCTGGGAGAATCCTGCAAGGTTGCAGTTCGCGGCCCGAGAAGCACTCTCCGGCCAACATGCCCAACTGCAGCAACAGCTCCCAAACCGAAGGAGCCAGGACCCAAAGACCTAGCTGGCCTGAAGGGCCCCCAGGGGGCCCCCAAGCAGCCCCTCTCAATTTGGGTCTGGGGGCTTTCGTTGGGCCGGGAACCTGGGAGATTCCTGCAAGGTTGCAGTTCGCGGCCCGAGAAGCACTCTCCGGCCAACATGCCCAACTGCAGCAACAGCTCCCAAAGCGAAGGAGCCAGGACCCAAAGACCTAGCTGGCCTGAAGGGCCCCCAGGGGGCCCCCAAGCAGCCCCTCTCCATTTGGGTCTGGGGGCTTTTGTTGGGCCGGGAACCTGGGAGATTCCTGCAAGGTTGCAGTTCGCGGCCCGAGAAGCACTCTCCGGCCAACATGCCCAACTGCAGCAACAGCTCCCAAAGCGAAGGAGCCAGGACCCAAAGACCTAGCTGGCCTGAAGGGCCCCCAGGGGGCCCCCAAGCAGCCCCTCTCCATTTGGGTCTGGGGGCTTTCGTTGGGCCGGGAACCTGGGAGATTCCTGCAAGGTTGCAGTTCACGGCCCGAGAAGCACTCTCCGGCCAACATGCCCAACTGCAGCAACAGCTCCCAAACCGAAGGAGCCAGGACCCAAAGACCTAGCTGGCCTGAAGGGCCCCCAGGGGGCCCCCAAGCAGCCCCTCTCAATTTGGGTCTGGGGGCTTTCGTTGGGCATGGAACCTGGGAGATTCCTGCAAGGTTGCAGTTCGCGGCCCGAGAAGCACTCTCCGGCCAACATGCCCAACTGCAGCAACAGCTCCCAAAGCGAAGGAGCCAGGACCCAAAGACATAGCTGGCCTGAAGGGCCCCCAGGGGGGCCCCAAGCAGCCCCTCTCAATTTGGGTCTGGGGGCTTTCGTTGGGCCGGGAACCTGGGAGAATCCTGCAAGGTTGCAGTTCGCGGCCCGAGAAGCACTCTCCGGCCAACATGCCCAACTGCAGCAACAGCTCCCAAAGCGAAGGAGCCAGGACCCAAAGACCTAGCTGGCCTGAAGGGCCCCCAGGGGGGCCCCAAGCAGCCCCTCTCCATTTGGGTCTGGGGGCTTTCGTTGGGCCGGGAACCTAGGAGAATCCTGCAAGGTTGCAGTTCGCGGCCCGAGAAGCACTCTCCGGCCAACATTCTCAACTGCAGCAACAGCTCCCAAAGCGAAGGAGCCAGGACCCAAAGACCTAGCTGGCCTGAAGGGCCCCCAGGGGGCCCCCAAGCAGCCCCTCTCCATTTGGGTCTGGGGGCTTTTGTTGGGCCGGGAACCTGGGAGATTCCTGCAAGGTTGCAGTTCGCGGCCCGAGAAGCACTCTCCGGCCAACATGCCCAACTGCAGCAACAGCTCCCAAAGCGAAGGAGCCAGGACCCAAAGACCTAGCTGGCCTGAAGGGCCCCCAGGGGGCCCCCAAGCAGCCCCTCTCCATTTGGGTCTGGGGGCTTTCGTTGGGCCGGGAACCTGGGAGATTCCTGCAAGGTTGCAGTTCGCGGCCCGAGAAGCACTCTCCGGCCAACATGCCCAACTGCAGCAACAGCTCCCAAAGCGAAGGAGCCAGGACCCAAAGACCTAGCTGGCCTGAAGGGCCCCCAGGGGGCCCCCAAGCAGCCCCTCTCAATTTGGGTCTGGGGGCTTTCGTTGGGCATGGAACCTGGGAGATTCCTGCAAGGTTGCAGTTCGCGGCCCGAGAAGCACTCTCCGGCCAACATGCCCAACTGCAGCAACAGCTCCCAAAGCGAAGGAGCCAGGACCCAAAGACCTAGCTGGCCTGAAGGGCCCCCAGGGGGGCCCCAAGCAGCCCCTCTCAATTTGGGTCTGGGGGCTTTCGTTGGGCCGGGAACCTGGGAGAATCCTGCAAGGTTGCAGTTCGCGGCCCGAGAAGCACTCTCCGGCCAACATGCCCAACTGCAGCAACAGCTCCCAAACCGAAGGAGCCAGGACCCAAAGACCTAGCTGGCCTGAAGGGCCCCCAGGGGGCCCCCAAGCAGCCCCTCTCAATTTGGGTCTGGGGGCTTTCGTTGGGCCGGGAACCTGGGAGATTCCTGCAAGGTTGCAGTTCGCGGCCCGAGAAGCACTCTCCGGCCAACATGCCCAACTGCAGCAACAGCTCCCAAAGCGAAGGAGCCAGGACCCAAAGACCTAGCTGGCCTGAAGGGCCCCCAGGGGGCCCCCAAGCAGCCCCTCTCCATTTGGGTCTGGGGGCTTTTGTTGGGCCGGGAACCTGGGAGATTCCTGCAAGGTTGCAGTTCGCGGCCCGAGAAGCACTCTCCGGCCAACATGCCCAACTGCAGCAACAGCTCCCAAAGCGAAGGAGCCAGGACCCAAAGACCTAGCTGGCCTGAAGGGCCCCCAGGGGGCCCCCAAGCAGCCCCTCTCCATTTGGGTCTGGGGGCTTTCGTTGGGCCGGGAACCTGGGAGATTCCTGCAAGGTTGCAGTTCGCGGCCCGAGAAGCACTCTCCGGCCAACATGCCCAACTGCAGCAACAGCTCCCAAACCGAAGGAGCCAGGACCCAAAGACCTAGCTGGCCTGAAGGGCCCCCAGGGGGCCCCCAAGCAGCCCCTCTCAATTTGGGTCTGGGGGCTTTCGTTGGGCATGGAACCTGGGAGATTCCTGCAAGGTTGCAGTTCGCGGCCCGAGAAGCACTCTCCGGCCAACATGCCCAACTGCAGCAACAGCTCCCAAAGCGAAGGAGCCAGGACCCAAAGACATAGCTGGCCTGAAGGGCCCCCAGGGGGGCCCCAAGCAGCCCCTCTCAATTTGGGTCTGGGGGCTTTCGTTGGGCCGGGAACCTGGGAGAATCCTGCAAGGTTGCAGTTCGCGGCCCGAGAAGCACTCTCCGGCCAACATGCCCAACTGCAGCAACAGCTCCCAAAGCGAAGGAGCCAGGACCCAAAGACCTAGCTGGCCTGAAGGGCCCCCAGGGGGCCCCCAAGCAGCCCCTCTCCATTTGGTTCTGGGGGCTTTTGTTGGGCCGGGAACCTGGGAGATTCCTGCAAGGTTGCAGTTCGCGGCCCGAGAAGCACTCTCCGGCCAACATGCCCAACTGCAGCAACAGCTCCCAAAGCGAAGGAGCCAGGACCCAAAGACCTAGCTGGCCTGAAGGGCCCCCAGGGGGCCCCCAAGCAGCCCCTCTCCATTTGGGTCTGGGGGCTTTCGTTGGGCCGGGAACCTGGGAGATTCCTGCAAGGTTGCAGTTCGCGGCCCGAGAAGCACTCTCCGGCCAACATGCCCAACTGCAGCAACAGCTCCCAAACCGAAGGAGCCAGGACCCAAAGACCTAGCTGGCCTGAAGGGCCCCCAGGGGGCCCCCAAGCAGCCCCTCTCCATTTGGGTCTGGGGGCTTTCGTTGGGCATGGAACCTGGGAGATTCCTGCAAGGTTGCAGTTCGCGGCCCGAGAAGCACTCTCCGGCCAACATGCCCAACTGCAGCAACAGCTCCCAAAGCGAAGGAGCCAGGACCCAAAGACCTAGCTGGCCTGAAGGGCCCCCAGGGGGGCCCCAAGCAGCCCCTCTCAATTTGGGTCTGGGGGCTTTCGTTGGGCCGGGAACCTGGGAGAATCCTGCAAGGTTGCAGTTCGCGGCCCGAGAAGCACTCTCCGGCCAACATGCCCAACTGCAGCAACAGCTCCCAAAGCGAAGGAGCCAGGACCCAAAGACCTAGCTGGCCTGAAGGGCCCCCAGGGGGCCCCCAAGCAGCCCCTCTCAATTTGGGTCTGGGGGCTTTCGTTGGGCCGGGAACCTGGGAGAATCCTGCAAGGTTGCAGTTCGCGGCCCGAGAAGCACTCTCCGGCCAACATGCCCAACTGCAGCAACAGCTCCCAAAGCGAAGGAGCCAGGACCCAAAGACCTAGCTGTCCTGAAGGGCCCCCAGGGGGCCCCAATGCAGCCCCTCTCCATTTGGGTCTGGGGGCTTTTGTTGGGCCGGGAACCTGGGAGATTCCTGCAAGGTTGCAGTTCGCGGCCCGAGAAGCACTCTCCGGCCAACATGCCCAACTGCAGCAACAGCTCCCAAACCGAAGGAGCCAGGACCCAAAGACCTAGCTGGCCTGAAGGGCCCCCAGGGGGCCCCCAAGCAGCCCCTCTCCATTTGGGTCTGGGGGCTTTCGTTGGGCATGGAACCTGGGAGATTCCTGCAAGGTTGCAGTTCGCGGCCCGAGAAGCACTCTCCGGCCAACATGCCCAACTGCAGCAACAGCTCCCAAACCGAAGGAGCCAGGACCCAAAGACCTAGCTGGCCTGAAGGGCCCCAAGGGGTCCCCCAAGCAGCCCCTCTCCATTTGGGTCTGGGGGCTTTCGTTTGGCCGGGAACCTGGGAGGTACCTGCAAGGTTGCAGTTCGCGGCCCGAGAAGCACTCTCCGGCCAACATGCCCAACTGCAGCAACAGCTCCCAAAGCGAAGGAGCCAGGACCCAAAGACCTAGCTGGCCTGAAGGGCCCCCAGGGGGCCCCCAAGCAGCCCCTCTCCATTTGGGTCTGGGGGCTTTCGTTGGGCATGGATACCTGAGAGGTAGCTGCAAGGTTACAGTTCGCGGCCCGAGAAGCACTCTCCGGCCAACATGCCCAACTGCAGCAACAGCTCCCAAACCGAAGGAGCCAGGACCCAAAGACCTAGCTGGCCTGAAGGGCCCCCATGGGGCCCCCAAGGAGCTCCTCTCCATTTGGGTCTGGGGGCTTTAGTTGGGCCGGGAACCTGGGAGGTACCTGCAAGGTTGCAGTTCGCGGCCGGAGAAGCACTCTCCGGCCAACATGCCCAACTGCAGCAACAGCTCCCAAACCGAAGGAGCCAGGACCCAAAGACCTAGCTGGCCTGAAGGGCCCCCAGGGGGCCCCCAAGCAGCCCCTCTCCATTTGGGTCTGGGGGCTTTTGTTGGGCCGGGAACCTGGGAGATTCCTGCAAGGTTGCAGTTCGAGGCCCGAGAAGCACTCTCCGGCCAACATGCCCAACTGCAGCAACAGCTCCCAAACCGAATGAGCCAGGACACAAAGACCTAGCTGGCCTGAAGGGCCCCCAGGGGGCCCCCAAGCAGCCCCTCTCCATTTGGGTCTGGGGGCTTTCGTTGGGCATGGAACCTGGGAGATTCCTGCAAGGTTGCAGTTCGCGGCCCGAGAAGCACTCTCCGGCCAACATGCCCAACTGCAGCAACAGCTCCCAAAGCGAAGGAGCCAGGACCCAAAGACCTAGCTGGCCTGAAGGGCCCCCAGGGGGCCCCCAAGCAGCACCTCTCAATTTGGGTCTGAGGGCTTTCGTTGGGCATGGATACCTGAGATGTACCTGCAAGATTACAGTTCGCGGCCCGAGAAGCACTCTCCGGCCAACATGCTCAACTGCAGCAACAGCTCCCAAACCGAAGGAGCCAGGACCCAAAGACCTAGGTGGCCTGAAGTGCCCCCAGGGGGCCCCCAAGCAGCCCCTCTCCATTTGGGTCTGGGGGCTTTCGTTGGGCCGGGAACCTGGGAGATTCCTGCAAGGTTGCAGTTCGCGGCCCGAGAAGCACTCTCCGGCCAACATGCCCAACTGCAGCAACAGCTCCCAAAGCGAAGGAGCCAGGACCCAAAGACCTAGCTGGCCTGAAGGGCCCCCAGGGGGCCCCCAAGCAGCCCCTCTCCATTTGGGTCTGGGGGCTTTTGTTGGGCCGGGAACCTGGGAGATTCCTGCAAGGTTGCAGTTCGCGGCCCGAGAAGCACTCTCCGGCCAACATGCCCAACTGCAGCAACAGCTCCCAAACCGAAGGAGCCAGGACCCAAAGACCTAGCTGGCCTGAAGGGCCCCCAGGGGGCCCCCAAGCAGCCCCTCTCAATTTGGGTCTGGGGGCTTTCGTTGGGCCGGGAACCTGGGAGATTCCTGCAAGGTTGCAGTTCGCGGCCCGAGAAGCACTCTCCGGCCAACATGCCCAACTGCAGCAACAGCTCCCAAACCGAAGGAGCCAGGACCCAAAGACCTAGCTGGCCTGAAGGGCCCCCAGGGGGCCCCCAAGCAGCCCCTCTCAATTTGGGTCTGGGGGCTTTCGTTGGGCATGGAACCTGGGAGATTCCTGCAAGGTTGCAGTTCGCGGCCCGAGAAGCACTCTCCGGCCAACATGCCCAACTGCAGCAACAGCTCCCAAACCGAAGGAGCCAGGACCCAAAGACCTAGCTGGCCTGAAGGGCCCCCGGGGGGCCCCAAGCAGCCCCTCTCCATTTGGGTCTGGGGGCTTTCGTTGGGCCGGGAACCTGGGAGAATCCTGCAAGGTTGCAGTTCGCGGCCCGAGAAGCACTCTCCGCCCAACATGCCCAACTGCAGCAACAGCTCCCAAACCGAAGGAGCCAGGACCCAAAGACCTAGCTGGCCTGAAGGGCCCCCAGGAGGCCCCCAAGCAGCCCCTCTCAATTTGGGTCTGGGGGCTTTCGTTGGGCATGTATACCTGAGAGGTACCTGCAAGGTTACAGTTCGCGGCCCGAGAAGCACTCTCCGGCCAACATGCCCTACTGCAGCAACAGCTCCCAAAGCGAAGGAGCCAGGACCCAAAGACCTAGCTGGCCTGAAGGGCCCCCAGGGGGTCCCCAAGCAGCCCCTCTCCATTTGGGTCTGGGGGCTTTCGTTGGGCGGGGAACCTGGGAGATTCATGCAAGGTTGCAGTTCGCGGCCCGAGAAGCACTCTCCGGCCAACATGCACAACTGCAGCAACAGCTCCCAAACCGAAGGAGCCAGGACCCAAAGACCTAGCTGGCCTGAAGGGCCCCCAGGGGGCCCCCAAGCAGCCCCTCTCCATTTGGGTCTGGGGGCTTTCGTTGGGCCGGGAACCTGGGAGATTCCTTCAAGGTTGCAGTTCGCGGCCGGAGAAGCACTCTCCGGCCAACATGCACAACTGCAGCAACAGCTCCCAAAGCGAAGGAGCCAGGACCCAAAGACCTGGCTGGCCTGAAGGGCCCCCAGGGGGCCCCCAAGCAGCCCCTCTCCATTTGGGTCTGGGGTTTTTCGTTGGGCCGGGAACCTGGGAGGTACCTGCAAGGTTGCAGTTCGCGGCCCGAGAAGCACTCTCCGGCCAACATGCCCAACTGCAGCAACAGCTCCCAAACCGAAGGAGCCAGGACCCAAAGACCTAGCTGGCCTGAAGGGCCCCCAGGGGGCCCAAAGCAGCCCCTCTCCATTTGGGTCTGGGGGCTTTCGTTGGGCCGGGAACCTGGGAGAATCCTGCAAGGTTGCAGTTCGCGGCCCGAGAAGCACTCTCCGGCCAACATGCCCAACTGCAGCAACAGCTCCCAAAGCGAAGGAGCCAGGACCCAAAGACCTAGCTGGCCTGAAGGGCCCCCAGGGGGCCCCCAAGCAGCCCCTCTCAATTTGGGTCTGGGGGCTTTCGTTGGGCCGGGATCCTGGGAGAATCCTGCAAGGTTGCAGTTCAAGGCCCGAGAAGCACTCTCCGGCCAACATGCCCAACTGCAGCAACAGCTCCCAAACCGAAGGAGCCAGGACCCAAAGACCTAGCTGGCCTGAAAGGCCCCCAGGGGGCCCCCAAGCAGCCCCTCTCCATTTGGGTCTGGGGGCTTTTGTTGGGCCGGGAACCTGGGAGATTCATGCAAGGTGGCAGTTCGAGGCCCGAGAAGCACTCTCCGGCCAACATGCTCAACTGCAGCAACAGCTCCCAAACCGAAGGAGCCAGGACACAAAGACCTAGCTGGCCTGAAGGGCCCCCAGGGGGCCCCCAAGCAGCCCCTCTCCATTTGGGTCTGGGGGCTTTCGTTGGGCCGGGAACCTGGGAGATTCCTTCAAGGTTGCAGTTCGCGGCCCGAGAAGCACTCTCCGGCCAACATGCCCAACTGCAGCAACAGCTCCCAAAGCGAAGGAGCCAGGACCCAAAGACCTAGCTGGCCTGAAGGGCCCCCAGGGGGCCCCCAAGCAGCCCCTCTCCATTTGGGTCTGGGGGCTTTCGTTGGGCCGGGAACCTGGGAGATTCCTGCAAGGTTGCAGTTCGCGGCCCGAGAAGCACTCTCCGCCCAACATGCCCAACTGCAGCAACAGCTCCCAAAGCGAAGGAGCCAGGACCCAAAGACCTAGCTGGCCTGAAGGGCCCCCAGGGGGCCCCCAAGCAGCCCCTCTCAATTTGGGTCTGGGGGCTTTCGTTGGGCCGGGAACCTGGGAGATTCCTGCAAGGTTGCAGTTCGCGGCCCTGAGAAGCACTCTCCGGCCAACATGTCCAACTGCAGCAACAGCTCCCAAAGCGAAGGAGCCAGGACCCAAAGACCTAGCTGGCCTGAAGGGCCCCCAGGTGGCCCCCAAGCAGCCCCTCTCCATTTGGGTCTGGGGGCTTTCGTTGTGCCGGGAACCTGGGAGATTCCTGCAAGGTTGCAGTTCGCGGCCCGAGAAGCACTCTCCGGCCAACATGCCCAACTGCAGCAACAGCTCCAAAACCGAAGGAGCCAGGACCCAAAGACCTAGCTGGCCTGAAGGGCCCCCAGGGGGCCCCCAAGGAGCTCATCTCCATTTGGGTCTGGGGGCTTTAGTTGGGCCGGGAACCTGGGAGGTACCTGCAAGGTTGCAGTTCGCGGCCGGAGAAGCACTCTCCGGCCAACATGCCCAACTGCAGCAACAGCTCCCAAAGCGAAGGAGCCAGGACCCAAAGACCTAGCTGGCCTGAAGGGCCCCCAGGGGGCCCCCAAGCAGCCCCTCTCCATTTGGGTCTGGGGGCTTTCGTTGGGCATGGATACCTGAGAGGTAGCTGCAAGGTTACAGTTCACGGCCCGAGAAGCACTCTCCGGCCAACATGCCCAACTGCAGCAACAGCTCCCAAAGCGAAGGAGCCAGGACCCAAAGACCTAGCTGGCCTGAAGGGCCCCCAGGGGGCCCCCAAGCAGCCCCTCTCAATTTGGGTCTGGGGGCTTTCGTTGGGCCGGGAACCTGGGAGATTCCTGCAAGGTTGCAGTTCGCGGCCCGAGAAGCACTCTCCGGCCAACATGCCCAACTGCAGCAACAGCTCCCAAACCGAAGGAGCCAGGACCCAAAGACCTAGCTGGCCTGAAGGGCCCCCAGGGGGCCCCCAAGCAGCCCCTCTCAATTTGGGTCTGGGGGCTTTCGTTGGGCATGTAACCTGGGAGATTCCTGCAAGGTTGCAGTTCGCAGCCGGAGAAGCACTCTCCGGCCAACATGCACAACTGCAGCAACAGCTCCCAAAGCGAAGGAGCCAGGACCCAAAGACCTAGCTGTCCTGAAGGGCCCCCAGGGGGCCCCCAAGCAGCCCCTCTCCATTTGAGCCTGGGGGCTTTTGTTGGGCCGGGAACCTGGGAGATTCCTGCAAGGTTGCAGTTCGAGGCCCGAAAAGCACTCTCCTTGGCCAACATGCCCAACTGCAGCAACAGCTCCCAAACCGAATGAGACAGGACCCAAAGACCTAGCTGGCCTGAAGGGCCCCCAGGGGGCCCCCAAGCAGCCCCTCTCAATTTGGGTCTGGGGGCTTTCGTTGGGCATGTATACCTGAGAGGTACCTGCAAGGTTACAGTTCGCGGCCCGAGAAGCACTCTCCGGCCAACATGCCCAACTGCAGCAACAGCTCCCAAACCGAAGGAGCCAGGACCCAAAGACCTGGCTGGCCTGAAGGGCCCCCAGGGGGCCCCCAAGCAGCCCCTCTCCATTTGGGTCTGGGGGTTTTCGTTGGGCCGGGAACCTGGGAGGTACCTGCAAGGTTGCAGTTCGCGGCCCGAGAAGCACTCTCCGGCCAACATGCCCAACTGCAGCAACAGCTCCCAAAGCGAAGGAGCCAGGACCCAAAGACCTAGCTGGCCTGAAGGGCCCCCAGAAGGCCACCAAGCAGCCCCTCTCCATTTGGGTCTGGGGGCTTTCGTTGGGCCGGGAACCTGGGAGAATCCTGCAAGGTTGCAGTTCGCGGCCCTGAGAAGCACTCTCCGGCCAACATGCCCAACTGCAGCAACAACTCCCAAAGCGAAGGAGCCAGGACCCAAAGACCTAGCTGGCCTGAAGGGCCCCCAGGGGGCCCCCAAGCAGCCCCTCTCCATTTGGGTCTGGGGGCTTTCGTTGGGCCGGGAAAATGGGAGAATCCTGCAAGGTTGCAGTTCGAGGCCCGAGAAGCACTCTCCGGCCAACATTCTCAACTGCAGCAACAGCTCCCAAAGCGAAGGAGCCAGGACCCAAAGACCTAGCTGGCCTGAAGGGCCCCCAGGGGGCCCCCAAGCAGCCCCTCTCCATTTGGGTCTGGGGGCTTTTGTTGGGCCGGGAACCTGGGAGATTCATGCAAGGTTGCAGTTCGAGGCCCGAGAAGCACTCTCCGGCCAACATGCCCAACTGCAGTAACAGCTCCCAAAGCGAAGGAGCCAGGACACAAAGACCTAGCTGGCCTGAAGGGCCCCCAGGGGGCCCCCAAGCAGCCCCTCTCCATTTGGGTCTGGGGGCTTTCGTTGGGCCGGGAACCTGGGAGATTCCTGCAAGGTTGCAGTTCGCGGCCCGAGAAGCACTCTCCGGCCAACATGCCCAACTGCAGCAACAGCTCCCAAAGCGAAGGAGCCAGGACCCAAAGACCTAGCTGGCCTGAAGGGCCCCCAGGGGGCCCCCAAGCAGCCCCTCTCCATTTGGGTCTGGGGGCTTTCGTTGGGCCAGGAACCTGGGAGGTACCTGCAAGGTTGCAGTTCGCGGCCCGAGAAGCACTCTCCGGCCAACATTCTCAACTGCAGCAACAGCTCCCAAAGCGAAGGAGCCAGGACCCAAAGACCTAGCTGGCCTGAAGGGCCCCCAGGGGGCCCCCAAGCAGCCCCTCTCAATTTGGGTCTGGGGGCTTTCGTTGGGCCGGGAACCTGTGAGATTCCTGGAAGGTTGAAATTCGCGGCCCGAGAAGCACTCTCCGGCCAACATGCCCAACTGCAGCAACAGCTCCCAAAGCGAAGGAGCCAGGACCCAAAGACCTAGCTGGCCTGAAGGGCCCCCAGGGGGCCCCCAAGCAGCCCCTCTCAATTTGGGTCTGGGGGCTTTCGTTGGGCATGGAACCTGGGAGATTCCTGCAAGGTTGCAGTTCGCGGCCCGAGAAGCACTCTCCGGCCAACATGCCCAACTGCAGCAACAGCTCCCAAAGCGAAGGAGCCAGGACCCAAAGACCTAGCTGGCCTGAAGGGCCCCCAGGGGGCCCCCAAGCAGCCCCTCTCCATTTGGGTCTGGGGGCTTTCGTTGGGCATGTATACCTGAGAGGTACCTGCAAGTTACAGTTCGCGGCCCGAGAAGCACTCTCCGGCCAACATGCTCAACTGCAGCAACAGCTCCCAAAGCGAAGGAGCCAGGACCCAAAGACCTAGCTGGCCTGAAGGGCCCCCAGGGGGCCCCCAAGCAGCCCCTCTCCATTTGGGTCTGGGGGTTTTCGTTGGGCCGGGAACCTGGGAGGTACCTGCAAGGTTACAGTTCGCGGCCCGAGAAGCACTCTCCGGCCAACATGCCCAACTGCAGCAACAGCTCCCAAACCGAAGGAGCCAGGACCCAAAGACCTAGCTGGCCTGAAGGGCCCCCAGGGGGGCCCCAAGCAGCCCCTCTCAATTTGGGTCTGGGGCTTTCGTTGGGCCGGGAACCTGGGAGAATCCTGCAAGGTTGCAGTTCGCGGCCCGAGAAGCACTCTCCGGCCAACATGCCCAACTGCAGCAACAGCTCCCAAACCGAAGGAGCCAGGACCCAAAGACCTAGCTGGCCTGAAGGGCCCCCAGGGGGCCCCCAAGCAGCCCCTCTCAATTTGGGTCTGGGGGCTTTCGTTGGGCCGGGAACCTGGGAGATTCATGCAAGATTGCAGTTCGCGGCCGGAGAAGCACTCTCCGGCCAACATGCCCAACTGCAGCAACAGCTCCCAAAGCGAAGGAGCCAGGACCCAAAGACCTAGCTGGCCTGAAGGGCCCCCAGGGGGCCCCCAAGAAGCCCCTCTCCATTTGGGTCTGGGGGCTTTTGTTGGGCATGTAACATGGGAGATTCCTGCAAGGTTGCAGTTCGCGGCTCGAGAAGCACTCTCCGGCCAACATGCCCAACTGCAGCAACAGCTCCCAAACCGAAGGAGCCAGGACCCAAAGACCTAGCTGGCCTGAAGGGCCCCCATGGGGCCCCCAAGGAGCTCCTCTTCATTTGGGTCTGGGGGCTTTCGTTGGGCCGGGAACCTGGGAGGTACCTGCAAGGTTGCAGTTCGCGGCCGGAGAAGCACTCTCCGGCCAACATGCCCAACTGCAGCAACAGCTCCCAAAGCGAAGGAGCCAGGACCCAAAGACCTAGCTGGCCTGAAGGGCCCCCAGGGGGCCCCCAAGCAGCCCCTCTCCATTTGGGTCTGGGGGCTTTAGTTGGGCCGGGAACCTGGGAGGTACCTGCAAGGTTGCAGTTCGCGGCCCGAGAAGCACTCTCCGGCCAACATGCCCAACTGCAGCAACAGCTCCCAAACCGAAGGAGCCAGGACCCAAAGACCTAGCTGGCCTGAAGGGCCCCCAGGGGGCCACCAAGCAGCCCCTCTCCATTTGGGTCTGGGGGCTTTCGTTGGGCATGGATACCTGAGAGGTACCTGCAAGGTTACAGTTCACGGCCCGAGAAGCACTCTCCGGCCAACATTCTCAACTGCAGCAACAGCTCCCAAACCGAAGGAGCCAGGACCCAAAGACCTAGCTGGCCTGAAGGGCCCCCAGGGGGCCCCCAAGCAGCCCCTCTCAATTTGGGTCTGGGGGCTTTCGTTGGGCCGGGAACCTGTGAGATTCCTGGAAGGTTGAAGTTCGCGGCCCGAGAAGCACTCTCCGGCCAACATGCCCAACTGCAGCAACAGCTCCCAAAGCGAAGGAGCCAGGACCCAAAGACCTAGCTGGCCTGAAGGGCCCCCAGGGGGCCCCCAAGCAGCCCCTCTCAATTTGGGTCTGGGGGCTTTCGTTGGGCATGGAACCTGGGAGATTCCTGCAAGGTTGCAGTTCGCGGCCCGAGAAGCACTCTCCGGCCAACATGCCCAACTGCAGCAACAGCTCCCAAAGCGAAGGAGCCAGGACCCAAAGACCTAGCTGGCCTGAAGGGCCCCCAGAAGGCCACCAAGCAGCCCCTCTCCATTTGGGTCTGGGGGCTTTCGTTGGGCATGTATACCTGAGAGGTACCTGCAAGTTACAGTTCGCGGCCCGAGAAGCACTCTCCGGCCAACATGCTCAACTGCAGCAACAGCTCCCAAACCGAAGGAGCCAGGACCCAAAGACCTAGCTGGCCTGAAGGGCCCCCAGGGGGCCCCCAAGCAGCCCCTCTCCATTTGGGTCTGGGGGTTTTCGTTGGGCCGGGAACCTGGGAGGTACCTGCAAGCTTACAGTTCGCGGCCCGAGAAGCACTCTCCGGCCAACATGCCCAACTGCAGCAACAGCTCCCAAACCGAAGGAGCCAGGACCCAAAGACCTAGCTGGCCTGAAGGGCCCCCAGGGGGGCCCCAAGCAGCCCCTCTCAATTTGGGTCTGGGGCTTTCGTTGGGCCGGGAACCTGGGAGAATCCTGCAAGTTTGCAGTTCGCGGCCCGAGAAGCACTCTCCGGCCAACATGCACAACTGCAGCAACAGCTCCCAAACCGAAGGAGCCAGGACCCAAAGACCTAGCTGGCCTGAAGGGCCCCCAGGGGGCCCCCAAGCAGCCCCTCTCCATTTGGGTCTGGGGGCTTTCGTTGGGCCGGGAACCTGGGAGATTCATGCAAGGTTGCAGTTCGCGGCCCGAGAAGCACTCTCCGGCCAACATGCCCAACTGCAGCAACAGCTCCCAAAGCGAAGGAGCCAGGACCCAAAGACCTAGCTGGCCTGAAGGGCCCCCAGGGGGCCCCCAAGAAGCCCCTCTCCATTTGGGTCTGGGGGCTTTTGTTGGGCATGTAACATGGGAGATTCCTGCAAGGTTGCAGTTCGCGGCTCGAGAAGCACTCTCCGGCCAACATGCCCAACTGCAGCAACAGCTCCCAAACCGAAGGAGCCAGGACCCAAAGACCTAGCTGGCCTGAAGGGCCCCCATGGGGCCCCCAAGGAGCTCCTCTTCATTTGGGTCTGGGGGCTTTCGTTGGGCCGGGAACCTGGGAGGTACCTGCAAGGTTGCAGTTCGCGGCCGGAGAAGCACTCTCCGGCCAACATGCACAACTGCAGCAACAGCTCCCAAAGCGAAGGAGCCAGGACCCAAAGACCTAGCTGGCCTGAAGGGCCCCCAGGGGGCCCCCAAGGAGCCCCTCTCCATTTCGGTCTGGGGGCTTTTGTTGGGCCGGGAACCTGGGAGATTCCTGCAAGGTTGCAGTTCGAGGCCCGAGAAGCACTCTCCGGCCAACATGCCCAACTGCAGCAACAGCTCCCAAACCGAATGAGCCAGGACACAAAGACCTAGCTTGCCTGAAGGGCCCCCAGGGGGCCCCCAAGCAGCCCCTCTCAATTTGGGTCTGGGGGCTTTCGTTGGGCCGGGAACCTGGGAGATTCCTGCAAGGTTGCAGTTCGCGGCCCGAGAAGCACTCTCCGGCCAACATGCCCAACTGCAGCAACAGCTCCCAAACCGAAGGAGCCAGGACCCAAAGACCTAGGTGGCCTGAAGGGCCCCCAGGGGGCCACCAAGCAGCCCCTCTCAATTTGGGTCTGAGGGCTTTCGTTGGGCATGGATACCTGAGATGTACCTGCAAGATTACAGTTCGCGGCCCGAGAAGCACTCTCCGGCCAACATGCCCAACTGCAGCAACAGCTCCCAAAGCGAAGGAGCCAGGACCCAAAGACCTAGCTGGCCTGAAGGGCCCCCAGGGGGCCCCCAAGCAGCCCCTCTCCATTTGGGTCTGGGGGCTTTCGTTGGGCCGGGAACCTGGGAGATTCCTGCAAGGTTGCAGTTCGCGGCCCGAGAAGCACTCTCCGCCCAACATGCCCAACTGCAGCAACAGCTCCCAAAGCGAAGGAGCCAGGACCCAAAGACCTAGCTGGCCTGAAGGGCCCCCAGGGGGCCCCCAAGCAGCCCCTCTCAATTTGGGTCTGGGGGCTTTCGTTGGGCCGGGAACCTGGGAGATTCCTGCAAGGTTGCAGTTCGCGGCCCTGAGAAGCACTCTCCGGCCAACATGTCCAACTGCAGCAACAGCTCCCAAAGCGAAGGAGCCAGGACCCAAAGACCTAGCTGGCCTGAAGGGCCCCCAGGTGGCCCCCAAGCAGCCCCTCTCCATTTGGGTCTGGGGGCTTTCGTTGTGCCGGGAACCTGGGAGATTCCTGCAAGGTTGCAGTTCGCGGCCCGAGAAGCACTCTCCGGCCAACATGCCCAACTGCAGCAACAGCTCCAAAACCGAAGGAGCCAGGACCCAAAGACCTAGCTGGCCTGAAGGGCCCCCAGGGGGCCCCCAAGGAGCTCATCTCCATTTGGGTCTGGGGGCTTTAGTTGGGCCGGGAACCTGGGAGGTACCTGCAAGGTTGCAGTTCGCGGCCGGAGAAGCACTCTCCGGCCAACATGCCCAACTGCAGCAACAGCTCCCAAAGCGAAGGAGCCAGGACCCAAAGACCTAGCTGGCCTGAAGGGCCCCCAGGGGGCCCCCAAGCAGCCCCTCTCCATTTGGGTCTGGGGGCTTTCGTTGGGCATGGATACCTGAGAGGTAGCTGCAAGGTTACAGTTCACGGCCCGAGAAGCACTCTCCGGCCAACATGCCCAACTGCAGCAACAGCTCCCAAAGCGAAGGAGCCAGGACCCAAAGACCTAGCTGGCCTGAAGGGCCCCCAGGGGGCCCCCAAGCAGCCCCTCTCAATTTGGGTCTGGGGGCTTTCGTTGGGCCGGGAACCTGGGAGATTCCTGCAAGGTTGCAGTTCGCGGCCCGAGAAGCACTCTCCGGCCAACATGCCCAACTGCAGCAACAGCTCCCAAACCGAAGGAGCCAGGACCCAAAGACCTAGCTGGCCTGAAGGGCCCCCAGGGGGCCCCCAAGCAGCCCCTCTCAATTTGGGTCTGGGGGCTTTCGTTGGGCATGTAACCTGGGAGATTCCTGCAAGGTTGCAGTTCGCAGCCGGAGAAGCACTCTCCGGCCAACATGCACAACTGCAGCAACAGCTCCCAAAGCGAAGGAGCCAGGACCCAAAGACCTAGCTGGCCTGAAGGGCCCCCAGGGGGCCCCCAAGCAGCCCCTCTCCATTTGAGCCTGGGGGCTTTTGTTGGGCCGGGAACCTGGGAGATTCCTGCAAGGTTGCAGTTCGAGGCCCGAAAAGCACTCTCCTTGGACAACATGCCCAACTGCAGCAACAGCTCCCAAACCGAATGAGACAGGACCCAAAGACCTAGCTGGCCTGAAGGGCCCCCAGGGGGCCCCCAAGCAGCCCCTCTCAATTTGGGTCTGGGGGCTTTCGTTGGGCATGTATACCTGAGAGGTACCTGCAAGGTTACAGTTCGCGGCCCGAGAAGCACTCTCCGGCCAACATGCCCAACTGCAGCAACAGCTCCCAAACCGAAGGAGCCAGGACCCAAAGACCTGGCTGGCCTGAAGGGCCCCCAGGGGGCCCCCAAGCAGCCCCTCTCCATTTGGGTCTGGGGGTTTTCGTTGGGCCGGGAACCTGGGAGGTACCTGCAAGGTTGCAGTTCGCGGCCCGAGAAGCACTCTCCGGCCAACATGCCCAACTGCAGCAACAGCTCCCAAACCGAAGGAGCCAGGACCCAAAGACCTAGCTGGCCTGAAGGGCCCCCAGAAGGCCACCAAGCAGCCCCTCTCCATTTGGGTCTGGGGGCTTTCGTTGGGCCGGGAACCTGGGAGAATCCTGCAAGGTTGCAGTTCGCGGCCCTGAGAAGCACTCTCCGGCCAACATGCCCAACTGCAGCAACAGCTCCCAAACCGAAGGAGCCAGGACCCAAAGACCTAGCTGGCCTGAAGGGCCCCCAGGGGGCCCCCAAGCAGCCCCTCTCCATTTGGGTCTGGGGGCTTTCGTTGGGCCGGGAAAATGGGAGAATCCTGCAAGGTTGCAGTTCGAGGCCCGAGAAGCACTCTCCGGCCAACATTCTCAACTGCAGCAACAGCTCCCAAAGCGAAGGAGCCAGGACCCAAAGACCTAGCTGGCCTGAAGGGCCCCCAGGGGGCCCCCAAGCAGCCCCTCTCCATTTGGGTCTGGGGGCTTTTGTTGGGCCGGGAACCTGGGAGATTCATGCAAGGTTGCAGTTCGAGGCCCGAGAAGCACTCTCCGGCCAACATGCCCAACTGCAGTAACAGCTCCCAAAGCGAAGGAGCCAGGACACAAAGACCTAGCTGGCCTGAAGGGCCCCCAGGGGGCCCCCAAGCAGCCCCTCTCCATTTGGGTCTGGGGGCTTTCGTTGGGCCGGGAACCTGGGAGATTCCTTCAAGGTTGCAGTTCGCGGCCCGAGAAGCACTCTCCGGCCAACATGCCCAACTGCAGCAACAGCTCCCAAAGCGAAGGAGCCAGGACCCAAAGACCTAGCTGGCCTGAAGGGCCCCCAGGGGGCCCCCAAGCAGCCCCTCTCCATTTGGGTCTGGGGGCTTTCGTTGGGCCAGGAACCTGGGAGGTACCTGCAAGGTTGCAGTTCGCGGCCCGAGAAGCACTCTCCGGCCAACATTCTCAACTGCAGCAACAGCTCCCAAACCGAAGGAGCCAGGACCCAAAGACCTAGCTGGCCTGAAGGGCCCCCAGGGGGCCCCCAAGCAGCCCCTCTCAATTTGGGTCTGGGGGCTTTCGTTGGGCCGGGAACCTGTGAGATTCCTGGAAGGTTGAAGTTCGCGGCCCGAGAAGCACTCTCCGGCCAACATGCCCAACTGCAGCAACAGCTCCCAAAGCGAAGGAGCCAGGACCCAAAGACCTAGCTGGCCTGAAGGGCCCCCAGGGGGCCCCCAAGCAGCCCCTCTCAATTTGGGTCTGGGGGCTTTCGTTGGGCATGGAACCTGGGAGATTCCTGCAAGGTTGCAGTTCGCGGCCCGAGAAGCACTCTCCGGCCAACATGCCCAACTGCAGCAACAGCTCCCAAAGCGAAGGAGCCAGGACCCAAAGACCTAGCTGGCCTGAAGGGCCCCCAGGGGGCCCCCAAGCAGCCCCTCTCCATTTGGGTCTGGGGGCTTTCGTTGGGCATGTATACCTGAGAGGTACCTGCAAGTTACAGTTCGCGGCCCGAGAAGCACTCTCCGGCCAACATGCTCAACTGCAGCAACAGCTCCCAAAGCGAAGGAGCCAGGACCCAAAGACCTAGCTGGCCTGAAGGGCCCCCAGGGGGCCCCCAAGCAGCCCCTCTCCATTTTGGTCTGGGGGTTTTCGTTGGGCCGGGAACCTGGGAGGTACCTGCAAGGTTACAGTTCGCGGCCCGAGAAGCACTCTCCGGCCAACATGCCCAACTGCAGCAACAGCTCCCAAACCGAAGGAGCCAGGACCCAAAGACCTAGCTGGCCTGAAGGGCCCCCAGGGGGGCCCCAAGCAGCCCCTCTCAATTTGGGTCTGGGGCTTTCGTTGGGCCGGGAACCTGGGAGAATCCTGCAAGGTTGCAGTTCGCGGCCCGAGAAGCACTCTCCGGCCAACATGCCCAACTGCAGCAACAGCTCCCAAACCGAAGGAGCCAGGACCCAAAGACCTAGCTGGCCTGAAGGGCCCCCAGGGGGCCCCCAAGCAGCCCCTCTCAATTTGGGTCTGGGGGCTTTCGTTGGGCCGGGAACCTGGGAGATTCATGCAAGGTTGCAGTTCGCGGCCGGAGAAGCACTCTCCGGCCAACATGCCCAACTGCAGCAACAGCTCCCAAAGCGAAGGAGCCAGGACCCAAAGACCTAGCTGGCCTGAAGGGCCCCCAGGGGGCCCCCAAGCAGCCCCTCTCCATTTGGGTCTGGGGGCTTTTGTTGGGCATGTAACATGGGAGATTCCTGCAAGGTTGCAGTTCGCGGCTCGAGAAGCACTCTCCGGCCAACATGCCCAACTGCAGCAACAGCTCCCAAACCGAAGGAGCCAGGACCCAAAGACCTAGCTGGCCTGAAGGGCCCCCATGGGGCCCCCAAGGAGCTCCTCTTCATTTGGGTCTGGGGGCTTTCGTTGGGCCGGGAACCTGGGAGGTACCTGCAAGGTTGCAGTTCGCGGCCGGAGAAGCACTCTCCGGCCAACATGCCCAACTGCAGCAACAGCTCCCAAAGCGAAGGAGCCAGGACCCAAAGACCTAGCTGGCCTGAAGGGCCCCCAGGGGGCCCCCAAGCAGCCCCTCTCCATTTGGGTCTGGGGGCTTTCGTTGGGCCAGGAACCTGGGAGGTACCTGCAAGGTTGCAGTTCGCGGCCCGAGAAGCACTCTCCGGCCAACATGCCCAACTGCAGCAACAGCTCCCAAACCGAAGGAGCCAGGACCCAAAGACCTAGCTGGCCTGAAGGGCCCCCAGGGGGCCCCCAAGCAGCCCCTCTCCATTTGGGTCTGGGGGCTTTCGTTGGGCATGGATACCTGAGAGGTACCTGCAAGGTTACAGTTCACGGCCCGAGAAGCACTCTCCGGCCAACATTCTCAACTGCAGCAACAGCTCCCAAACCGAAGGAGCCAGGACCCAAAGACCTAGCTGGCCTGAAGGGCCCCCAGGGGGCCCCCAAGCAGCCCCTCTCAATTTGGGTCTGGGGGCTTTCGTTGGGCCGGGAACCTGTGAGATTCCTGGAAGGTTGAAGTTCGCGGCCCGAGAAGCACTCTCCGGCCAACATGCCCAACTGCAGCAACAGCTCCCAAAGCGAAGGAGCCAGGACCCAAAGACCTAGCTGGCCTGAAGGGCCCCCAGGGGGCCCCCAAGCAGCCCCTCTCAATTTGGGTCTGGGGGCTTTCGTTGGGCATGGAACCTGGGAGATTCCTGCAAGGTTGCAGTTCGCGGCCCGAGAAGCACTCTCCGGCCAACATGCCCAACTGCAGCAACAGCTCCCAAAGCGAAGGAGCCAGGACCCAAAGACCTAGCTGGCCTGAAGGGCCCCCAGAAGGCCACCAAGCAGCCCCTCTCCATTTGGGTCTGGGGGCTTTCGTTGGGCATGTATACCTGAGAGGTACCTGCAAGTTACATTTCGCGGCCCGAGAAGCACTCTCCGGCCAACATGCTCAACTGCAGCAACAGCTCCCAAACCGAAGGAGCCAGGACCCAAAGACCTAGCTGGCCTGAAGGGCCCCCAGGGGGCCCCCAAGCAGCCCCTCTCCATTTGGGTCTGGGGGTTTTCGTTGGGCCGGGAACCTGGGAGGTACCTGCAAGGTTACAGTTCGCGGCCCGAGAAGCACTCTCCGGCCAACATGCCCAACTGCAGCAACAGCTCCCAAACCGAAGGAGCCAGGACCCAAAGACCTAGCTGGCCTGAAGGGCCCCCAGGGGGGCCCCAAGCAGCCCCTCTCAATTTGGGTCTGGGGCTTTCGTTGGGCCGGGAACCTGGGAGAATCCTGCAAGTTTGCAGTTCGCGGCCCGAGAAGCACTCTCCGGCCAACATGCACAACTGCAGCAACAGCTCCCAAACCGAAGGAGCCAGGACCCAAAGACCTAGCTGGCCTGAAGGGCCCCCAGGGGGCCCCCAAGCAGCCCCTCTCAATTTGGGTCTGGGGGCTTTCGTTGGGCCGGGAACCTGGGAGATTCATGCAAGGTTGCAGTTCGCGGCCCGAGAAGCACTCTCCGGCCAACATGCCCAACTGCAGCAACAGCTCCCAAAGCGAAGGAGCCAGGACCCAAAGACCTAGCTGGCCTGAAGGGCCCCCAGGGGGCCCCCAAGAAGCCCCTCTCCATTTGGGTCTGGGGGCTTTTGTTGGGCATGTAACATGGGAGATTCCTGCAAGGTTGCAGTTCGCGGCTCGAGAAGCACTCTCCGGCCAACATGCCCAACTGCAGCAACAGCTCCCAAACCGAAGGAGCCAGGACCCAAAGACCTAGCTGGCCTGAAGGGCCCCCATGGGGCCCCCAAGGAGCTCCTCTTCATTTGGGTCTGGGGGCTTTCGTTGGGCCGGGAACCTGGGAGGTACCTGCAAGGTTGCAGTTCGCGGCCGGAGAAGCACTCTCCGGCCAACATGCACAACTGCAGCAACAGCTCCCAAAGCGAAGGAGCCAGGACCCAAAGACCTAGCTGGCCTGAAGGGCCCCCAGGGGGCCCCCAAGGAGCCCCTCTCCATTTCGGTCTGGGGGCTTTTGTTGGGCCGGGAACCTGGGAGATTCCTGCAAGGTTGCAGTTCGAGGCCCGAGAAGCACTCTCCGGCCAACATGCCCAACTGCAGCAACAGCTCCCAAACCGAATGAGCCAGGACACAAAGACCTAGCTTGCCTGAAGGGCCCCCAGGGGGCCCCCAAGCAGCCCCTCTCAATTTGGGTCTGGGGGCTTTCGTTGGGCCGGGAACCTGGGAGATTCCTGCAAGGTTGCAGTTCGCGGCCCGAGAAGCACTCTCCGGCCAACATGCCCAACTGCAGCAACAGCTCCCAAACCGAAGGAGCCAGGACCCAAAGACCTAGGTGGCCTGAAGGGCCCCCAGGGGGCCACCAAGCAGCCCCTCTCAATTTGGGTCTGAGGGCTTTCGTTGGGCATGGATACCTGAGATGTACCTGCAAGATTACAGTTCGCGGCCCGAGAAGCACTCTCCGGCCAACATGCCCAACTGCAGCAACAGCTCCCAAAGCGAAGGAGCCAGGACCCAAAGACCTAGCTGGCCTGAAGGGCCCCCAGGGGGCCCCCAAGCAGCCCCTCTCAATTTGGGTCTGGGGGCTTTCGTTGGGCCGGGAACCTGGGAGATTCCTGCAAGGTTGCAGTTCGCGGCCCGAGAAGCACTCTCCGCCCAACATGCCCAACTGCAGCAACAGCTCCCAAAGCGAAGGAGCCAGGACCCAAAGACCTAGCTGGCCTGAAGGGCCCCCAGGGGGCCCCCAAGCAGCCCCTCTCAATTTGGGTCTGGGGGCTTTCGTTGGGCATGGAACCTGGGAGATTCCTGCAAGGTTGCAGTTCGCGGCCCTGAGAAGCACTCTCCGGCCAACATGTCCAACTGCAGCAACAGCTCCCAAAGCGAAGGAGCCAGGACCCAAAGACCTAGCTGGCCTGAAGGGCCCCCAGGGGGCCCCCAAGCAGCCCCTCTCCATTTGGGTCTGGGGGCTTTCGTTGGGCCGGGAACCTGGGAGATTCCTGCAAGGTTGCAGTTCGCGGCCCGAGAAGCACTCTCCGGCCAACATGCCCAACTGCAGCAACAGCTCCCAAACCGAAGGAGCCAGGACCCAAAGACCTAGCTGGCCTGAAGGGCCCCCAGGGGGCCCCCAAGGAGCTCATCTCCATTTGGGTCTGGGGGCTTTAGTTGGGCCGGGAACCTGGGAGATTCCTGCAAGGTTGCAGTTCGCGGCCGGAGAAGCACTCTCCGGCCAACATTCTCAACTGCAGCAACAGCTCCCAAAGCGAAGGAGCCAGGACCCAAAGACCTAGCTGGCCTGAAGGGCCCCCAGGGGGCCCCCAAGCAGCCCCTCTCCATTTGGGTCTGGGGGCTTTTGTTGGGCCGGGAACCTGTGAGATTCCTGCAAGGTTGCAGTTCGCGGCCCGAGAAGCACTCTCCGGCCAACATGCCCAACTGCAGCAACAGCTCCCAAACCGAATGAGCCAGGACACAAAGACCTAGCTGGCCTGAAGGGCCCCCAGGGGGCCCCCAAGCAGCCCCTCTCCATTTGGGTCTGGGGGCTTTCGTTGGGCATGGATACCTGAGAGGTACCTGCAAGTTACAGTTCGCGGCCCGAGAAGCACTCTCCGGCCAACATGCCCAACTGCAGCAACAGCTCCCAAACCGAAGGAGCCAGGACCCAAAGACCTAGCTGGCCTGAAGGGCCCCCAGGGGGCCCCCAAGCAGCCCCTCTCCATTTGGGTCTGGGGGTTTTCGTTGGGCCGGGAACCTGGGAGGTACCTGCAAGGTTACAGTTCGCGGCCCGAGAAGCACTCTCCGGCCAACATGCCCAACTGCAGCAACAGCTCCCAAAGCGAAGGAGCCAGGACCCAAAGACCTAGCTGGCCTGAAGGGCCCCCAGGAGGGCCCCAAGCAGCCCCTCTCAATTTGGGTCTGGGGACTTTCGTTGGGCCGGGAACCTGGGAGAATCCTGCAAGGTTGCAGTTCGCGGCCCGAGAAGCACTCTCCGGCCAACATGCCCAACTGCAGCAACAGCTCCCAAACCGAAGGAGCCAGGACCCAAAGACCTAGCTGGCCTGAAGGGCCCCCAGGGGGCCCCCAAGCAGCCCCTCTCCATTTGGGTCTGGGGGCTTTTGTTGGGCATGGAACCTGGGAGATTCCTGCAAGGTTGCAGTTCGCGGCCCGAGAAGCACTCTCCGGCCAACATGCCCAACTGCAGCAACAGCTCCCAAAGCGAAGGAGCCAGGACCCAAAGACCTAGCTGGCCTGAAGGGCCCCCATGGGGCCCCCAAGGAGCTCCTCTCCATTTGGGTCTGGGGGCTTTAGTTGGGCCGGGAACCTGGGAGGTACCTGCAAGGTTGCAGTTCGCGGCCGGAGAAGCACTCTCCGGCCAACATGCCCAACTGCAGCAACAGCTCCCAAAGCGAAGGAGCCAGGACCCAAAGACCTAGCTGGCCTGAAGTGCCCCCAGGGGGCCCCCAAGCAGCCCCTCTCCATTTGGGTCTGGGGGCTTTCGTTGGGCCGGGAACCTGGGAGGTACCTGCAAGGTTGCAGTTCTCGGCCCGAGAAGCACTCTCCGGCCAACATGCCCAACTGCAGCAACAGCTCCCAAAGCGAAGGAGCCAGGACCCAAAGACCTAGCTGGCCTGAAGTGCCCCCAGGGGGCCCCCAAGCAGCCCCTCTCAATTTGGGTCTGGGGGCTTTCGTTGGGCATGTATACCTGAGAGGTACCTGCAAGGTTACAGTTCGCGGCCCGAGAAGCACTCTCCGGACAACATGCTCAACTGCAGCAACAGCTCCCAAACCGAAGGAGCCAGGACCCAAAGACCTAGCTGGCCTGAAGGGCCCCCAGGGGGCCCCCAAGCAGCCCCTCTCAATTTGGGTCTGGGGGCTTTCGTTGGGCCGGGAACCTGGGAGATTCCTGCAAGGTTGCAGTTCGCGGCCCGAGAAGCACTCTCCGGCCAACATGCCCAACTGCAGCAACAGCTCCCAAAACGAAGGAGCGAGGACCCAAAGACCTAGCTGGCTTGAAGGGCCCCCAGGGGGCCCCCAAGCAGCCCCTCTCAATTTGGGTCTGGGGGCTTTCGTTGGGCATGGAACCTGGGAGATTCCTGCAAGGTTGCAGTTCGCGGCCCAAGAAGCACTCTCCGGCCAACATGCCCAACTGCAGCAACAGCTCCCAAACCGAAGGAGCCAGGACCCAAAGACCTAGCTGGCCTGAAGGGCCCCCAGGGGGCCCCCAAGCAGCCCCTCTCCATTTGGGTCTGGGGGCTTTCGTTGGGCATGTATACCTGAGAGGTACCTGCAAGGTTACAGTTAGCGGCCCGAGAAGCACTCTCCGGCCAACATGCCCAACTGCAGCAACAGCTCCCAAAGCGAAGGAGCCGGGACCCAAAGACCTAGCTGGCCTGAAGGGCCCCCAGGGGGCCCCCAAGCAGCCCCTCTCCATTTGGGTCTGGGGGCTTTCGTTGGGCGGGGAACCTGGGAGATTCATGCAAGGTTGCAGTTCGCGGCCCGAGAAGCACTCTCCGGCCAACATGCCCAACTGCAGCAACAGCTCCCAAAGCGAAGGAGCCAGGACCCAAAGACCTAGCTGGCCTGAAGGGCCCCCAGGGGGCCCCCAAGCAGCCACTCTCCATTTGGGTCTGGGGTCTTTCGTTGGGGATGGAATCTGGGAGAATCCTGCAAGGTTGCAGTTCGCGGCCCGAGAAGCACTCTCCGGCCAACATGCCCAACTGCAGCAACAGCTCCAAAACCGAAGGAGCCAGGACCCAAAGACCTAGCTGGCCTGAAGGGCCCCCAGGGGGCCCCCAAGCAGCCCCTCTCCATTTGGGTCTGGGGGCTTTCTTTGGGCATGGATACCTGAGATGTACCTGCAAGATTACAGTTCGCGGCCCGAGAAGCACTCTCCGGCCAACATGCCCAACTGCAGCAACAGCTCCCAAACCGAAGGAGCCAGGACCCAAAGAGCTAGGTGGCCTGAAGGGCCCCCAGGGGGCCCCCAAGCAGCCCCTCTCCATTTGGGTCTGGGGGCTTTCGTTGGGCATGGATACCTGAGATGTACCTGCAAGATTACAGTTCGCGGCCCGAGAAGCACTCTCCGGCCAACATGCCCAACTGCAGCAACAGCTCCCAAAGCGAAGGAGCCAGGACCCAAAGACCTAGCTGGCCTGAAGGGCCCCCAGGGGGCCCCCAAGCAGCACCTCTCAATTTGGGTCTGGGGGCTTTCGTTGGGCCGGGAACCTGGGAGGTACCTGCAAGGTTGCATTTCGCGGCCCGAGAAGCACTCTCCGGCCAACATGCCCAACTGCAGCAACAGCTCCCAAACCGAAGGAGCCAGGACCCAAAGACCTAGCTGGCCTGAAGGGCCCCCAGGGGGCCCCCAAGCAGCCCCTCTCAATTTGGGTCTGGGGGCTTTCGTTGGGCCAGGAACCTGGGAGAATCCTGCAAGGTTGCAGTTCGCGGCCCGAGAAGCACTCTCCGGCCAACATGCCCAACTGCAGCAACAGCTCCCAAAGCGAAGGAGCCAGGACCCAAAGACCTAGCTGGCCTGAAGGGCCCCCAGGGGGCCCCCAAGCAGCCCCTCTCAATTTGGGTCTGGGGGCTTTCGTTGGGCCGGGAACCTGGGAGAATCCTGCAAGGTTGCAGTTCGCGGCCCGAGAAGCACTCTCCGACCAACATGCCCAACTGCAGCAACAGCTCCCAAAGCGAAGGAGCCAGGACCCAAAGACCTAGCTGGCCTGAAGGGCCCCCAGGGGGCCCCCAAGCAGCCCCTCTCCATTTGAGTCTGGGGGCTTTTGTTGGTCCGGGAACCTGGGAGATTCCTGCAAGGTTGCAGTTCGAGGCCCGAGAAGCACTCTCCGGCCAACATGCCCAACTGCAGCAACAGCTCCCAAACCGAAGGAGCCAGGACACAAAGACCTAGCTGGCCTGAAGGGCCCCCAGGGGGCCCCTAAGTAGCCCCTCTCAATTTGGGTCTGGGGGCTTTCGTTGGGCATGTATACCTGAGAGGTACCTGCAAGGTTACAGTTCGCGGCCCGAGAAGCACTCTCCGGCCAACATGCCCAACTGCAGCAACAGCTCCCAAACCGAAGGAGCCAGGACCCAAAGACCTAGCTGGCCTGAAGGGCCCCCAGGGGGCCCCCAAGCAGCCCCTCTCCATTTGGGTCTGGGGGCTTTCGTTGGGCCGGGAACCTGGGAGAATCCTGCAAGGTTGCAGTTCGCGGCCCGAGAAGCACTCTCCGGCCAACATGCCCAACTGCAGCAACAGCTCCCAAAGCGAAGGAGCCAGGACCCAAAGACCTAGCTGGCCTGAAGGGCCCCCAGGGGTCCCCCAAGCAGCCCCTCTCCATTTGGGTCTGGGGGCTTTCGTTGGGCCCGGAACCTGGGAGAATCCTGCAAGGTTGCAGTTCGCGGCCCGAGAAGCACTCTCCGGCCAACATGCCCAACAGCTCCCAAACCGAAGGAGCCAGGACCCAAAGACCTAGCTGGCCTGAAGGGCCCCCAGGGGGCCCCCAAGCAGCCCCTCTCCATTTGGGTCTGGGGGCTTTCGTTGGGCCGGGAACCTGGGAGATTCCTGCAAGGTTGCAGTTCGAGGCCCGAGAAGCACTCTCCGGCCAACATGCCCAACTGCAGCAACAGCTCCCAAAGCGAAGGAGCAAGGACCCAAAGACCTAGCTGGCCTGAAGGGCCCCCAGGGGGCCCCCAAGCAGCCCCTCTCCATTTGGGTCTGGGGGCTTTCGTTGGGCGGGGAACCTGGGAGGTACCTGCAAGGTTGCAGTTCGCGGCCCGAGAAGCACTCTCCGGCCAACATGCCCAACTGCAGCAACAGCTCCCAAAGCGAAGGAGCCAGGACCCAAAGACCTAGCTGGCCTGAAGGGCCCCCAGGGGGCCACCAAGCAGCCCCTCTCAATTTGGGTCTGGGGGCTTTCGTTGGGCATGGACACCTGAGAGGTACCTGCAAGGTTACAGTTCGCGGCCCGAGAAGCACTCTCCGGCCAACATTCTCAACTGCAGCAACAGCTCCCAAACCGAAGGAGCCAGGACCCAAAGACCTAGCTGGCCTGAAGGGCCCCCAGGGGGCCCCCAAGCAGCCCCTCTCAATTTGGGTCTGGGGGCTTTCGTTGGGCCGGGAACCTGTGAGATTTCTGCAAGGTTGAAGTTCGCGGCCCGAGAAGCACTCTCCGGCCAACATGCTCAACTGCAGCAACAGCTCCCAAACCGAAGGAGCCAGGACCCAAAGACCTAGCTGGCCTGAAGGGCCCCCAGGGGGCCCCAAGCAGCCCCTCTCAATTTGGGTCTGGGGGCTTTCGTTGGGCATGGAAACTGGGAGATTCCTGCAAGGTTGCAGTTCGCGGCCGGAGAAGCACTCTCCGGCCAACATGCCCAACTGCAGCAACAGCTCCCAAACCGAAGGAGCCAGGACCCAAAGACCTAGCTGGCCTGAAGGGCCCCCAGGGCGCCCCCAAGCAGCCCCTCTCAATTTGGGTCTGGGGGCTTTCGTTGGGCCGGGAACCTGGGAGATTCCTGCAAGGTTACAGTTCGCGGCCCGAGAAGCACTCTCCGGCCAACATGCCCAACGTCAGCAACAGCTCCCAAAGCGAAGGAGCCAGGACCCAAAGACCTAGCTGGCCTGAAGTGCCCCCAGGGGGCCCCCAAGCAGCCCCTCTCCATTTGGGTCTGGGGGCTTTCTTTAGGCTGAGAACCTGGGAGATACCATCAAGGTTGCAGTTCGCGGCCCGAGAAGCACTCTCCGGCCAACATGCCAAACGTGGAGCGACTGCTCCCAAAGCGAAGGAGCCAGGACCCAAAGACCTAGCTGGCCTGAAGGGCCCCCAGAAGGCCACCAAGCAGCCCCTCTCCATTTGGGTCTGGGGGCTTTCGTTGGGCATGTATACCTGAGACGTACCTGCAAGATACAGTTCGCGGCCCGAGAAGCACTCTCCGCCCAACATGCCCAACTGCAGCAACAGCTCCCAAAGCGAAGGAGCCAGGACCCAAAGACCTAGCTGGCCTGAAGGGCCCCCAGGGGGCCCCCAAGCAGCCCCTCTCCATTTGGGTCTGGGGGCTTTCGTTGGGCCGGGAACCTGGGAGATTCCTGCAAGGTTGCAGTTCGAGGCCCGAGAAGCACTCTCCGGCCAACATGCCCAACTGCAGCAACAGCTCCCAAAGCGAATGAGCCAGGACCCAAAGACCTAGCTGGCCTGAAGGGCCCCCAGGGGGCCCCCAAGCAGCCCCTCTCAATTTGGGTCTGGGGGCTTTCGTTGGGCCGGGAACCTGGGAGATTCCTGCCAGGTTGCAGTTCGCGGCCCGAGAAGCACTCTCCGCCCAACATGCCCAACTGCAGCAACAGCTCCCAAAGCGAAGGAGCCAGGACCCAAAGACCTAGCTGGCCTGAAGGGCCCCCAGGGGGCCCCCAAGCAGCTCCTCTCCATTTGGGTCTGGGGGCTTTCGTTGGGCCGGGTACCTGGGAGGTACCTGCAAGGTTGCAGTTCTCGGCCCGAGAAGCACTCTCCGGCCAACATGCCCAACTGCAGCAACAGCTCCCAAACCGAAGGAGCCAGGACCCAAAGAGCTAGGTGGCCTGAAGGGCCCCCAGGGGGCCCCCAAGCAGCCCCTCTCAATTTGGGTCTGGGGGCTTTCGTTGGGCATGGATACCTGAGAGGTACCTGCAAGGTTACTGTTCGCGGCCCGAGAAGCACTCTCCGGCCAACATGCTCAACTGCAGCAACAGCTCCCAAACCGAAGGAGCCAGGACCCAAAGAGCTAGGTGGCCTGAAGGGCCCCCAGGGGGCCCCCAAGCAGCCCCTCTCAATTTGGGTCTGGGGGCTTTCGTTGGGCCGGGAACCTGGGAGATTCCTGCAAGGTTGCAGTTCGCGGCCCGAGAAGCACTCTCCGCCCAACATGCCCAACTGCAGCAACAGCTCCCAAACCGAAGGAGCCAGGACCCAAAGACCTAGCTGGCCTGAAGGGCCCCCATGGGGGCCCCAAGCAGCCCCTCTCAATTTGGGTCTGGGGGCTTTCGTTGGGCCGGGAACCTGGGAGATTCCTGCAAGGTTGCAGTTCGCGGCCCGAGAAGCACTCTCCAGCCAACATGCCCAACTGCAGCAACAGATCCCAAAGCGAAGGAGCCAGGACCCAAAGACCTAGCTGGCCTGAAGGGCCCCCAGGGGGCCCCAAGCACCCCCTCTCAATTTGGGTCTGGGGGCTTTCGTTGGGCCGGGAACCTGGGAGAATCCTGCAAGGTTGCAGTTAGCGGCCCGAGAAGCACTCTCCGGCCAACATGCCCAACTGCAGCAACAGCTCCCAAACCGAAGGAGCAAGGACACAAAGACCTAGCTGGCCTGAAGGGCCCCCAGGGGGCCACCAAGCAGCCCCTCTCAATTTGGGTCTGGGGGCTTTCGTTGGGCATGTATACCTGAGAGGTACCTGCAAGGTTACAGTTCGCGGCCCGAGAAGCACTCTCCGGCCAACATGCCCAACTGCAGCAACAGCTCCCAAAGCGAAGGAGCCAGGACCCAAAGACCTAGCTGGCCTGAAGGGCCCCCAGGGGGCCCCCAAGCAGCCCCTCTCCATTTGGGTCTGGGGGCTTTCGTTGGGCCGGGAACCTGGGAGATTCCTGCAAGGTTGCAGTTCGCGGCCCGAGAAGCACTCTCCGGCCAACATGCCCAACTGCAGCAACAGCTCCCAAAGCGAAGGAGCCAGGACCCAAAGACCTAGCTGGCCTGAAGGGCCCCCAGGGGGCCCCCAAGCAGCCCCTCTCCATTTGGGTCTGGGGGCTTTCGTTGGGCCGGGAACCTGGGAGATTCCTGCAAGGTTGCAGTTCGAGGCCCGAGAAGCACTCTCCGGCCAACATGCCCAACGTCAGCAACAGCTCCCAAACCGAATGAGCCAGGACACAAAGACCTAGCTGGCCTGAAGGGCCCCCAGGGGGCCCCCAAGCAGCCCCTCTCCATTTGGGTCTGGGGGCTTTCGTTGGGCCGGGAACCTGTGAGATTCCTGCAAGGTTGCAGTTCGCGGCCGGAGAAGCACTCTCCGGCCAACATGCGCAAATGCAGCAACAGCTCCCAAAGCGAAGGAGCCAGGACCCAAAGACCTAGCTGGCCTGAAGTGCCCCCGGGGGGCCCCCAAGCAGCCCCTCTCCATTTGGGTCTGGGGGCTTTATTTAGGCTGAGAACCTGGGAGATACCAGCAAGGTTGCAGTTCGCGGCCGGAGAAGCACTCTCCGGCCAACATGCCCAACTGCAGCAACAGCTCCCAAACCGAAGGAGCCAGGACCCAAAGACCTAGCTGGCCTGAAGGGCCCCCAGGGCGCCCCCAAGCAGCCCCTCTCAATTTGGGTCTGGGGGCTTTCGTTGGGCCGGGAACCTGGGAGATTCCTGCAAGGTTACAGTTCGCGGCCCGAGAAGCACTCTCCGGCCAACATGCCCAACTGCAGCAACAGCTCCCAAAGCGAAGGAGCCAGGACCCAAAGACCTAGCTGGCCTGAAGTGCCCCCAGGGGGCCCCCAAGCAGCCCCTCTCCATTTGGGTCTGGGGGCTTTCTTTAGGCTGAGAACCTGGGAGATACCATCAAGGTTGCAGTTCGCGGCCCGAGAAGCACTCTCCGGCCAACATGCCCAACTGCAGCAACAGCTCCCAAAGCGAAGGAGCCAGGACCCAAAGACCTAGCTGGCCTGAAGGGCCCCCAGGGGGCCCCCAAGCAGCCCCTCTCCATTTGGGTCTGGGGGCTTTCGTTGGGCCGGGAACCTGGGAGATTCCTGCAAGGTTGCAGTTCGAGGCCCGAGAAGCACTCTCCGGCCAACATGCCCAACGTCAGCAACAGCTCCCAAACCGAATGAGCCAGGACACAAAGACCTAGCTGGCCTGAAGGGCCCCCAGGGGGCCCCCAAGCAGCCCCTCTCAATTTGGGTCTGGGGGCTTTCGTTGGGCCGGGAACCTGTGAGATTCCTGCAAGGTTGCAGTTCGCGGCCGGAGAAGCACTCTCCGGCCAACATGCCCAAATGCAGCAACAGCTCCCAAAGCGAAGGAGCCAGGACCCAAAGACCTAGCTGGCCTGAAGTGCCCCCGGGGGGCCCCCAAGCAGCCCCTCTCCATTTGGGTCTGGGGGCTTTATTTAGGCTGAGAACCTGGGAGATACCTGCAAGGTTGCAGTTCGCGGCCCGAGAAGCACTCTCCGGCCAACATGCCCAATATCCAGCAACAGCTCCCAAACCGAAGGAGCCAGGACCCAAAGACCTAGCTGGCCTGAAGGGCCCCCAGAAGGCCACCAAGCAGCCCCTCTCCATTTGGGTCTGGGGGCTTTCGTTGGGCATGTATACCTGAGAGGTACCTGCAAGTTACAGTTCGCGGCCCGAGAAGCACTCTCCGCCCAACATGCCCAACTGCAGCAACAGCTCCCAAAGCGAAGGAGCCAGGACCCAAAGACCTAGCTGGCTTGAAGTGCCCCCAGGGGGGCCCCAAGCAGCCCCTCTCCATTTGGGTCTGGGGGCTTTCGTTGGGCGGGGAACCTGGGAGATTCCTTCAAGGTTGCAGTTCGCGGCCCGAGAAGCACTCTCCGACCAACATGCCCAACTGCAGCAACAGCTCCAAAACCGAAGGAGCCAGGACCCAAAGAGCTAGGTGGCCTGAAGGGCCCCCAGGGGGCCCCCAAGCAGCCCCTCTCCATTTGGGTCTGGGGGCTTTCGTTGGGCATGGATACCTGAGATGTACCTGCAAGATTACAGTTCGCGGCCCGAGAAGCACTCTCCGGCCAACATGCTCAACTGCAGCAACAGCTCCCAAACCGAAGGAGCCAGGACCCAAAGACCTAGGTGGCCTGAAGGGCCCCCAGGGGGCCCCCAAGCAGCCCCTCTCCATTTGGGTCTGGGGGCTTTCGTTGGGCCGGGAACCTGGGAGATTCCTGCAAGGTTGCAGTTCGCGGCCCGAGAAGCACTCTCCGGCCAACATGCCCAACTGCAGCAACAGCTCCCAAAGCGAAGGAGCCAGGACCCAAAGACCTAGCTGGCCTGAAGGGCCCCCAGGGGGCCCCCAAGCAGCACCTCTCCATTTGGGTCTGGGGGCTTTCGTTGGGCCGGGAACCTGGGAGGTACCTGAAAGGTTGTATTTCGCGGCCCGAGAAGCACTCTCCGCCCAACATGCCCAACTGCAGCAACAGCTCCCAAACCGAAGGAGCCAGGACCCAAAGACCTAGCTGGCCTGAAGGGCCCCCAGGGGGGCCCCAAGCAGCCCCTCTCAATTTGGGTCTGGGGGCTTTCGTTGGGCCGGGAACCTGGGAGAATCCTGCAAGGTTGCAGTTCGCGGCCCGAGAAGCACTCTCCGGCCAACATGCCCAACTGCAGCAACAGCTCCCAAAGCGAAGGAGCCAGGACCCAAAGACCTAGCTGGCCTGAAGGGCCCCCAGGGGGCCCCCAAGCAGCCCCTCTCCATTTGGGTCTGGGGGCTTTCGTTGGGCCGGGAACCTGGGAGAATCCTGCAAGGTTGCAGTTCGCGGCCCGAGAAGCACTCTCCGACCAACATGCCCAACTGCAGCAACAGCTCCCAAACCGAAGGAGCCAGGACCCAAAGACCTAGCTGGCCTGAAGGGCCCCCAGGGGGCCCCCAAGCAGCCCCTCTCCATTTGAGTCTGGGGGCTTTTGTTGGGCCGGGAACCTGGGAGATTCCTGCAAGGTTGCAGTTCGAGGCCCGAGAAGCACTCTCCGGCCAACATGCCCAACTGCAGCAACAGCTCCCAAACCGAATGAGCCAGGACACAAAGACATAGCTGGCCTGAAGGGCCCCCAGGGGGCCCCCAAGCAGCCCCTCTCAATTTGGGTCTGGGGGCTTTCGTTGGGCATGTATACCTGAGAGGTACCTGCAAGGTTACAGTTTGCGGCCCGAGAAGCACTCTCCGGCCAACATGCCCAACTGCAGCAACAGCTCCCAAACCGAAGGAGCCAGGACCCAAAGACCTAGCTGGCCTGAAGGGCCCCCAGGGGGCCCCCAAGCAGCCCCTCTCCATTTGGGTCTGGGGGCTTTCGTTGGGCCGGGAACCTGGGAGAATCCTGCAACGTTGCAGTTCGCGGCCCGAGAAGCACTCTCCGGACAACATGCCCAACAGCTCCCAAACCGAAGGAGCCAGGACCCAAAGACCTAGCTGGCCTGAAGGGCCCCCAGGGGGCCCCCAAGCAGCCCCTCTCAATTTGGTCTGGGGGCTTTTGTTGGGCCGGGAACCTGGGAGATTCCTGCAAGGTTGCAGTTCGAGGCCCGAGAAGCACTCTCCGGCCAACATGCCCAACTGCAGCAACAGCTCCCAAAGCGAAGGAGCCAGGACACAAAGACCTAGCTGGCCTGAAGGGCCCCCAGGGGGCCCCCAAGCAGCCCCTCTCAATTTGGGTCTGGGGGCTTTCGTTGGGCCGGGAACCTGGGAGATTCCTTCAAGGTTGCAGTTCGCGGCCCGAGAAGCACTCTCTGCCCAACATGCCCAAATGCAGCAACAGCTCCCAAAGCGAAGGAGCCAGGACCCAAAGACCTAGCTGGCCTGAAGGGCCCCCAGTGGGCCCCCAAGCAGCCCCTCTCCATTTGGGTCTGGGGGCTTTCGTTGGGCGGGGAACCTGGGAGGTACCTGCAAGGTTGCAGTTCGCGGCCCGAGAAGCACTCTCCGGCCAACATGCCCAACTGCAGCAACAGCTCCCAAAGCGAAGGAGCCAGGACCCAAAGACCTAGCTGGCCTGAAGGGCCCCCAGGGGGCCACCAAGCAGCCCCTCTCAATTTGGGTCTGGGGGCTTTCGTTGGGCATGGATACCTGAGAGGTACCTGCAAGGTTACAGTTCGCGGCCCGAGAAGCACTCTCCGGCCAACATTCTCAACTGCAGCAACAGCTCCCAAACCGAAGGAGCCAGGACCCAAAGACCTAGCTGGCCTGAAGGGCCCCCAGGGGGCCCCCAAGCAGCCCCTCTCAATTTGGGTCTGGGGGCTTTCGTTGGGCCGGGAACCTGTGAGATTCCTGCAAGGTTGAAGTTCGCGGCCCGAGAAGCACTCTCCGGCCAACATGCCCAACTGCAGCAACAGCTCCCAAACCGAAGGAGCCAGGACCCAAAGACCTAGCTGGCCTGAAGGGCCCCCAGGGGGCCCCAAGCAGCCCCTCTCAATTTGGGTCTGGGGGCTTTCGTTGGGCATGGAACCTGGGAGATTCCTGCAAGGTTGCAGTTCGCGGCCGGAGAAGCACTCTCCGGCCAACATGCCCAACTGCAGCAACAGCTCCCAAACCGAAGGAGCCAGGACCCAAAGACCTACCTGGCCTGAAGGGACCCCAGGGCGCCCCCAAGCAGCCCCTCTCAATTTGGGTCTGGGGGCTTTCGTTGGGCCGGGAACCTGGGAGATTCCTGCAAGGTTACAGTTCGCGGCCCGAGAAGCACTCTCCGGCCAATATGCCCAACGTCAGCAACAGCTCCCAAAGCGAAGGAGCCAGGACCCAAAGACCTAGCTGGCCTGAAGGGCCCCCAGGGGGCCCCCAAGCAGCCCCTCTCAATTTGGGTCTGGGGGCTTTCGTTGGGCCGGGAACCTGGGAGATTCCTGCAAGGTTGCAGTTCGCGGCCGGAGAAGCACTCTCCGGCCAACATGCCCAACTGCAGCAACAGCTCCCAAAGCGAAGGAGCCAGGACCCAAAGACCTAGCTGGCCTGAAGTGCCCCCAGGGGGCCCCCAAGCAGCCCCTCTCCATTTGGGTCTGGGGGCTTTATTTAGGCTGAGAACCTGGGAGATACCAGCAAGGTTGCAGTTCGCGGCCCGAGAAGCACTCTCCGGCCTACATGCCAAACGTGGAGCGACTGCTCCCAAAGCGAAGGAGCCAGGACCCAAAGACCTAGCTGGCCTGAAGGGCCCCCAGGGGGCCCCCAAGCAGCCCCTCTCCATTTGGGTCTGGGGGCTTTCGTTGGGCATGTATACCTGAGAGGTACCTGCAAGTTACAGTTCGAGGCCCGAGAAGCACTCTCCGGCCAACATGCCCAACTGCAGCAACAGCTCCCAAAGCGAAGGAGCCAGGACCCAAAGACCTAGCTGGCCTGAAGGGCCCCCAGGGGGCCCCCAAGCAGCCCCTCTCAATTTGGGTCTGGGGGCTTTCGTTGGGCCGGGAACCTGGGAGATTCCTGCAAGGTTGCAGTTCGCGGCCCGAGAAGCACTCTCCGCCCAACATGCCCAACTGCAGCAACAGCTCCCAAACCGAAGGAGCCAGGACCCAAAGACCTAGCTGGCCTGAAGGGCCCCCAGGGGGCCCCCAAGCAGCTCCTCTCCATTTGGGTCTGGGGGCTTTCGTTGGGCCGGGTACCTGGGAGGTACCTGCAAGGTTGCAGTTCTCGGCCCGAGAAGCACTCTCCGGCCAACATGCCCAACTGCAGCAACAGCTCCCAAACCGAATGAGCCAGGACCCAAAGAGCTAGGTGGCCTGAAGGGCCCCCAGGGGGCCCCCAAGCAGCCCCTCTCAATTTGGGTCTGGGGGCTTTCGTTGGGCATGGATACCTGAGAGGTACCTGCAAGGTTGCAGTTCGCGGCCCGAGAAGCACTCTCCGGACAACATGCTCAACTGCAGCAACAGCTCCCAAACCGAAGGAGCCAGGACCCAAAGACCTAGCTGGCCTGAAGGGCCCCCAGGGGGCCCCCAAGCAGCCCCTCTCAATTTGGGTCTGGGGGCTTTCGTTGGGCCGGGAACCTGGGAGATTCCTGCAAGGTTGCAGTTCGCGGCCGGAGAAGCACTCTCCGGCCAACATGCCCAACTGCAGCAACAGCTCCCAAACCGAAGGAGCCAGGACCCAAAGACCTAGCTGGCCTGAAGGGCCCCCATGGGGGCCCCAAGCAGCCCCTCTCAATTTGGGTCTGGGGGCTTTCGTTGGGCCGGGAACCTGGGAGATTCCTGCAAGGTTGCAGTTCACGGCCCGAGAAGCACTCTCCAGCCAACATGCCCAACTGCAGCAACAGATCCCAAAGCGAAGGAGCCAGGACCCAAAGACCTAGCTGGCCTGAAGGGCCCCCAGGGGGCCCCAAGCAGCCCCTCTCAATTTGGGTCTGGGGGCTTTCGTTGGGCCGGGAACCTGGGAGAATCCTGCAAGGTTGCAGTTCGCGGCCCGAGAAGCACTCTCCGGCCAACATGCCCAACTGCAGCAACAGCTCCCAAAGCGAAGGAGCAAGGACACAAAGACCTAGCTGGCCTGAAGGGCCCCCAGGGGGCCACCAAGCAGCCCCTCTCAATTTGGGTCTGGGGGCTTTCGTTGGGCATGTATACCTGAGAGGTACCTGCAAGGTTACAGTTCGCGGCCCGAGAAGCACTCTCCGGCCAACATGCCCAACTGCAGCAACAGCTCCCAAAGCGAAGGAGCCAGGACCCAAAGACCTAGCTGGCCTGAAGGGCCCCCAGGGGGCCCCTAAGCAGCCCCTCTCCATTTGGGTCTGGGGGCTTTCGTTGGGCCGGGAACCTGGGAGAATCCTGCAAGGTTGCAGTTCGCGGCCCGAGAAGCACTCTCCGGCCAACATGCCCAACTGCAGCAACAGCTCCCAAAGCGAAGGAGCCAGGACCCAAAGACCTAGCTGGCCTGAAGGGCCCCCAGGGGGCCCCCAAGCAGCCCCTCTCAATTTGGGTCTGGGGGCTTTCGTTGGGCCGGGAACCTGGGAGATTCCTGCAAGGTTGCAGTTCGAGGCCCGAGAAGCACTCTCCGGCCAACATGCCCAACGTCAGCAACAGCTCCCAAACCGAATGAGCCAGGACACAAAGACCTAGCTGGCCTGAAGGGCCCCCAGGGGGCCCCCAAGCAGCCCCTCTCAATTTGGGTCTGGGGGCTTTCGTTGGGCCGGGAACCTGGGAGATTCCTGCAAGGTTGCAGTTCGCGGCCGGAGAAGCACTCTCCGGCCAACATGCCCAACGTCAGCAACAGCTCCCAAAGCGAAGGAGCCAGGACCCAAAGACCTAGCTGGCCTGAAGTGCCCCCGGGGGGCCCCCAAGCAGCCCCTCTCCATTTGGGTCTGGGGGCTTTATTTAGGCTGAGAACCTGGGAGATACCAGCAAGGTTGCAGTTCGCGGCCCGAGAAGCACTCTCCGGCCTACATGCCAAACGTGGAGCGACTGCTCCCAAAGCGAAGGAGCCAGGACCCAAAGACCTAGCTGGCCTGAAGGGCCCCCAGAAGGCCCCCAAGCAGCCCCTCTCCATTTGGGTCTGGGGGCTTTCGTTGGGCATGTATACCTGAGAGGTACCTGCAAGTTACAGTTCGAGGCCCGAGAAGCACTCTCCGGCCAACATGCCCAACTGCAGCAACAGCTCCCAAACCGAAGGAGCCAGGACCCAAAGACCTAGCTGGCCTGAAGGGCCCCCAGGGGGCCCCCAAGCAGCCCCTCTCAATTTGGGTCTGGGGGCTTTCGTTGGGCCGGGAACCTGGGAGATTCCTGCAAGGTTGCAGTTCGCGGCCCGAGAAGCACTCTCCGCCCAACATGCCCAACTGCAGCAACAGCTCCCAAACCGAAGGAGCCAGGACCCAAAGACCTAGCTGGCCTGAAGGGCCCCCAGGGGGCCCCCAAGCAGCTCCTCTCCATTTGGGTCTGGGGGCTTTCGTTGGGCCGGGTACCTGGGAGGTACCTGCAAGGTTGCAGTTCTCGGCCCGAGAAGCACTCTCCGGCCAACATGCCCAACTGCAGCAACAGCTCCCAAACCGAATGAGCCAGGACCCAAAGAGCTAGGTGGCCTGAAGGGCCCCCAGGGGGCCCCCAAGCAGCCCCTCTCAATTTGGGTCTGGGGGCTTTCGTTGGGCATGGATACCTGAGAGGTACCTGCAAGGTTGCAGTTCGCGGCCCGAGAAGCACTCTCCGGACAACATGCTCAACTGCAGCAACAGCTCCCAAACCGAAGGAGCCAGGACCCAAAGACCTAGCTGGCCTGAAGGGCCCCCAGGGGGCACCCAAGCAGCCCCTCTCAATTTGGGTCTGGGGGCTTTCGTTGGGCCGGGAACCTGGGAGATTCCTGCAAGGTTGCAGTTCGAGGCCGGAGAAGCACTCTCCGGCCAACATGCCCAACTGCAGCAACAGCTCCCAAACCGAAGGAGCCAGGACCCAAAGACCTAGCTGGCCTGAAGGGCCCCCATGGGGGCCCCAAGCAGCCCCTCTCAATTTGGGTCTGGGGGCTTTCGTTGGGCCGGGAACCTGGGAGATTCCTGCAAGGTTGCAGTTCACGGCCCGAGAAGCACTCTCCAGCCAACATGCCCAACTGCAGCAACAGATCCCAAAGCGAAGGAGCCAGGACCCAAAGACCTAGCTGGCCTGAAGGGCCCCCAGGGGGCCCCAAGCAGCCCCTCTCAATTTGGGTCTGGGGGCTTTCGTTGGGCCGGGAACCTGGGAGAATCCTGCAAGGTTGCAGTTAGCGGCCCGAGAAGCACTCTCCGGCCAACATGCCCAACTGCAGCAACAGCTCCCAAACCGAAGGAGCCAGGACCCAAAGACCTAGCTGGCCTGAAGGGCCCCCAGGGGGCCCCCAAGCAGCCCCTCTCCATTTGGGTCTGGGGGCTTTCGTTGGGCCGGGAACCTGGGAGAATCCTGCAAGGTTGCAGTTCGCGGCCCGAGAAGCACTCTCCGGCCAACATGCCCAACTGCAGCAACAGCTCCCAAAGCGAAGGAGCAAGGACACAAAGACCTAGCTGGCCTGAAGGGCCCCCAGGGGGCCACCAAGCAGCCCCTCTCAATTTGGGTCTGGGGGCTTTCGTTGGGCATGTATACCTGAGAGGTACCTGCAAGGTTACAGTTCGCGGCCCGAGAAGCACTCTCCGGCCAACATGCCCAACTGCAGCAACAGCTCCCAAAGCGAAGGAGCCAGGACCCAAAGACCTAGCTGGCCTGAAGGGCCCCCAGGGGGCCCCCAAGCAGCCCCTCTCCATTTGGGTCTGGGGGCTTTCGTTGGGCCGGGAACCTGGGAGATTCCTGCAAGGTTGCAGTTCGCGGCCCGAGAAGCACTCTCCGGCCAACATGCCCAACTGCAGCAACAGCTCCCAAAGCGAAGGAGCCAGGACCCAAAGACCTAGCTGGCCTGAAGGGCCCCCAGGGGGCCCCCAAGCAGCCCCTCTCAATTTGGGTCTGGGGGCTTTCGTTGGGCCGGGAACCTGGGAGATTCCTGCAAGGTTGCAGTTCGAGGCCCGAGAAGCACTCTCCGGCCAACATGCCCAACGTCAGCAACAGCTCCCAAACCGAATGAGCCAGGACACAAAGACCTAGCTGGCCTGAAGGGCCCCCAGGGGGCCCCCAAGCAGCCCCTCTCAATTTGGGTCTGGGGGCTTTCGTTGGGCCGGGAACCTGGGAGATTCCTGCAAGGTTGCAGTTCGCGGCCGGAGAAGCACTCTCCGGCCAACATGCCCAACGTCAGCAACAGCTCCCAAAGCGAAGGAGCCAGGACCCAAAGACCTAGCTGGCCTGAAGTGCCCCCGGGGGGCCCCCAAGCAGCCCCTCTCCATTTGGGTCTGGGGGCTTTATTTAGGCTGAGAACCTGGGAGATACCAGCAAGGTTGCAGTTCGCGGCCCGAGAAGCACTCTCCGGCCAACATGCCCAATATCCAGCAACAGCTCCCAAACCGAAGGAGCCAGGACCCAAAGACCTAGCTGGCCTGAAGGGCCCCCAGAAGGCCACCAAGCAGCCCCTCTCCATTTGGGTCTGGGGGCTTTCGTTGGGCATGTATACCTGAGAGGTACCTGCAAGTTACAGTTCGCGGCCCGAGAAGCACTCTCCGCCCAACATGCCCAACTGCAGCAACAGCTCCCAAAGCGAAGGAGCCAGGACCCAAAGACCTAGCTGGCCTGAAGGGCCCCCAGGGGGCCCCCAAGCAGCCCCTCTCCATTTGGGTCTGGGGGCTTTCGTTGGGCCGGGAATTTGGGAGAATCCTGCAAGGTTGCAGTTCGCGGCCCGAGAAGCACTCTCCGGCCAACATGCCCAACTGCAGCAACAGCTCCCAAAGCGAAGGAGCCAGGACCCAAAGACCTAGCTGGCCTGAAGGGCCCCCAGGGGGCCCCCAAGCAGCCCCTCTCCATTTGAGTCTGGGGGCTTTTGTTGGGCCGGGAACCTGGGAGATTCCTGCAAGGTTGCAGTTCGAGGCCTGAGAAGCACTCTCCGGCCAACATGCCCAACTGCAGCAACAGCTCCCAAACCGAATGAGCCAGGACCCAAAGAGCTAGGTGGCCTGAAGGGCCCCCAGGGGGCCCCCAAGCAGCCCCTCTCAATTTGGGTCTGGGGGCTTTCGTTGGGCATGGATACCTGAGAGGTACCTGCAAGGTTGCAGTTCGCGGCCCGAGAAGCACTCTCCGGCCAACATGCTCAACTGCAGCAACAGCTCCCAAAGCGAAGGAGCCAGGACCCAAAGACCTAGCTGGCCTGAAGGGCCCCCAGGGGGCCCCCAAGCAGCCCCTCTCAATTTGGGTCTGGGGGCTTTCGTTGGGCCGGGAACCTGGGAGATTCCTGCAAGGTTGCAGTTCGCGGCCGGAGAAGCACTCTCCGGCCAACATGCCCAACTGCAGCAACAGCTCCCAAACCGAAGGAGCCAGGACCCAAAGACCTAGCTGGCCTGAAGGGCCCCCATGGGGGCCCCAAGCAGCCCCTCTCAATTTGGGTCTGGGGGCTTTCGTTGGGCCGGGAACCTGGGAGATTCCTGCAAGGTTGCAGTTCACGGCCCGAGAAGCACTCTCCAGCCAACATGCCCAACTGCAGCAACAGATCCCAAACCGAAGGAGCCAGGACCCAAAGACCTAGCTGGCCTGAAGGGCCCCCAGGGGGCCCCCAAGCAGCCCCTCTCCATTTGGGTCTGGGGGCTTTCGTTGGGCCGGGAACCTGGGAGAATCCTGCAAGGTTGCAGTTCGCGGCCCGAGAAGCACTCTCCGGCCAACATGCCCAACTGCAGCAACAGCTCCCAAAGCGAAGGAGCAAGGACACAAAGACCTAGCTGGCCTGAAGGGCCCCCAGGGGGCCACCAAGCAGCCCCTCTCAATTTGGGTCTGGGGGCTTTCGTTGGGCATGTATACCTGAGAGGTACCTGCAAGGTTACAGTTCGCGGCCCGAGAAGCACTCTCCGGCCAACATGCCCAACTGCAGCAACAGCTCCCAAAGCGAAGGAGCCAGGACCCAAAGACCTAGCTGGCCTGAAGGGCCCCCAGGGGGCCCCCAAGCAGCCCCTCTCCATTTGGGTCTGGGGGCTTTCGTTGGGCCGGGAACCTGGGAGATTCCTGCAAGGTTGCAGTTCGCGGCCCGAGAAGCACTCTCCGGCCAACATGCCCAACTGCAGCAACAGCTCCCAAAGCGAAGGAGCCAGGACCCAAAGACCTAGCTGGCCTGAAGGGCCCCCAGGGGGCCCCCAAGCAGCCCCTCTCAATTTGGGTCTGGGGGCTTTCGTTGGGCCGGGAACCTGGGAGATTCCTGCAAGGTTGCAGTTCGAGGCCCGAGAAGCACTCTCCGGCCAACATGCCCAACGTCAGCAACAGCTCCCAAACCGAATGAGCCAGGACACAAAGACCTAGCTGGCCTGAAGGGCCCCCAGGGGGCCCCCAAGCAGCCCCTCTCAATTTGGGTCTGGGGGCTTTCGTTGGGCCGGGAACCTGGGAGATTCCTGCAAGGTTGCAGTTCGCGGCCGGAGAAGCACTCTCCGGCCAACATGCCCAACGTCAGCAACAGCTCCCAAAGCGAAGGAGCCAGGACCCAAAGACCTAGCTGGCCTGAAGTGCCCCCGGGGGGCCCCCAAGCAGCCCCTCTCCATTTGGGTCTGGGGGCTTTATTTAGGCTGAGAACCTGGGAGATACCAGCAAGGTTGCAGTTCGCGGCCCGAGAAGCACTCTCCGGCCAACATGCCCAATATCCAGCAACAGCTCCCAAACCGAAGGAGCCAGGACCCAAAGACCTAGCTGGCCTGAAGGGCCCCCAGAAGGCCACCAAGCAGCCCCTCTCCATTTGGGTCTGGGGGCTTTCGTTGGGCATGTATACCTGAGAGGTACCTGCAAGTTACAGTTCGCGGCCCGAGAAGCACTCTCCGCCCAACATGCCCAACTGCAGCAACAGCTCCCAAAGCGAAGGAGCCAGGACCCAAAGACCTAGCTGGCCTGAAGGGCCCCCAGGGGGCCCCCAAGCAGCCCCTCTCCATTTGGGTCTGGGGGCTTTCGTTGGGCCGGGAATTTGGGAGAATCCTGCAAGGTTGCAGTTCGCGGCCCGAGAAGCACTCTCCGGCCAACATGCCCAACTGCAGCAACAGCTCCCAAAGCGAAGGAGCCAGGACCCAAAGACCTAGCTGGCCTGAAGGGCCCCCAGGGGGCCCCCAAGCAGCCCCTCTCCATTTGAGTCTGGGGGCTTTTGTTGGGCCGGGAACCTGGGAGATTCCTGCAAGGTTGCAGTTCGAGGCCTGAGAAGCACTCTCCGGCCAACATGCCCAACTGCAGCAACAGCTCCCAAACCGAATGAGCCAGGACACAAAGACCTAGCTGGCCTGAAGGGCCCCCAGGGGGCCCCCAAGTAGCCCCTCTCCATTTGGGTCTGGGGGCTTTCGTTGGGCATGTATACCTGAGAGGTACCTGCAAGGTTACAGTTCGCGGCCGGAGAAGCACTCTCCGGCCAACATGCCCAACTGCAGCAACAGCTCCCAAAGCGAAGGAGCCAGGACCCAAAGACCTAGCTGGCCTGAAGTGCCCCCAGGGGGGCCCCAAGCAGCCCCTCTCCATTTGGGTCTGGGGGCTTTCGTTGGGCGGGGAACCTGGGAGATTCCTTCAAGGTTGCAGTTCGCGGCCCGAGAAGCACTCTCCGGACAACATGCCCAACTGCAGCAACAGCTCCCAAAGCGAAGGAGCCAGGACCCAAAGACCTAGCTGGCCTGAAGGGCCCCCAGGGGGCCCCCAAGCAGCCCCTCTCCATTTGGGTCTGGGGGCTTTCGTTGGGCCGGGAACCTGGGAGATTCCTGCAAGGTTGCAGTTCGCGGCCGGAGAAGCACTCTCCGGCCAACATGCCCAACTGCAGCAACAGCTCCCAAACCGAAGGAGCCAGGACCCAAAGAACTAGCTGGCCTGAAGGGCCCCCAGGGGGCCCCCAAGCAGCCCCTCTCCATTTGGGTCTGGGGGTATTCGTTGGGCCGGGAACCTGGGAGGTACCTGCAAGGTTGCAGTTCGCGGCCCGAGAAGCACTCTCCGGCCAACATGCCCAACTGCAGCAACAGCTCCCAAAGCGAAGGAGCCAGGACCCAAAGACCTAGCTGGCCTGAAGGGCCCCCAGGGGGCCCACAAGCAGCCCCTCTCCATTTGGGTCTGGGGGCTTTCGTTGGGCATGTATACCTGAGAGGTACCTGCAAGTTACAGTTCGCGGCCCGAGAAGCACTCTCCGCCCAACATGCCCAACTGCAGCAACAGCTCCCAAAGCGAAGGAGCCAGGACCCAAAGACCTAGCTGGCCTGAAGGGCCCCCAGGGGGCCCCCAAGCAGCCCCTCTCCATTTGGGTCTGGGGGCTTTTGTTGGGCCGGGAACCTGGGAGATTCCTGCAAGGTTGCAGTTCGAGGCCCGAGAAGCACTCTCCGGCCAACATGCCCAACTGCAGCAACAGCTCCCAAAGCGAATGAGCCAGGACCCAAAGACCTAGCTGGCCTGAAGGGCCCCCAGGGGGCCCCCAAGCAGCCCCTCTCAATTTGGGTCTGGGGGCTTTCGTTGGGCCGGGAACCTGGGAGAATCCTGCAAGGTTGCAGTTCGCGGCCCGAGAAGCACTCTCCGCCCAACATGCACAACTGCAGCAACAGCTCCCAAAGCGAAGGAGCCAGGACCCAAAGACCTAGCTGGCCTGAAGGGCCCCCAGGGGGCCCCCAAGCAGCCCCTCTCCATTTGGGTCTGGGGGCTTTCGTTGGGCATGGATACCTGAGAGGTACCTGCAAGGTAACAGTTCGCGGCCCGAGAAGCACTCTCCGGCCAACATGCCCAACTGCAGCAACAGCTCCCAAACCGAAGGAGCCAGGACCCAAAGACCTAGCTGGCCTGAAGGGCCCCCAGGGGGCCCCCAAGCAGCCCCTCTCAATTTGGGTCTGGGGGCTTTCGTTGGGCCGGGAACCTGGGAGATTCCTGCAAGGTTGCAGTTCGCGGCCCGAGAAGCACTCTCCGGCCAACATGCCCAACTGCAGCAACAGCTCCCAAACCGAAGGAGCCAGGACCCAAAGACCTAGCTGGCCTGAAGGGCCCCCAGGGGGGCCCCAAGCAGCCCCTCTCAATTTGGGTCTGGGGGCTTTCGTTGGGCATGGAACCTGGGAGATTCCTGCAAGCTTGCAGTTCGCGGCCCGAGAAGCACTCTCCGGCCAACATGCCCAACTGCAGCAACAGATCCCAAAGCGAAGGAGCCAGGACCCAAAGACCTAGCTGGCCTGAAGGGCCCCCAGGGGGCCCCAAGCAGCCCCTCTCAATTTGGGTCTGGGGGCTTTCGTTGGGCCGGGAACCTGGGAGAATCCTGCAAGGTTGCAGTTAGCGGCCCGAGAAGCACTCTCCGGCCAACATGCCCAACTGCAGCAACAGCTCCCAAACCGAATGAGCCAGGACCCAAAGACCTAGCTGGCCTGAAGGGCCCCCAGGGGGCCCCCAAGCAGCCCCTCTCCATTTGGGTCTGGGGGCTTTCGTTGGGCCGGGAACCTGGGAGAATCCTGCAAGGTTGCAGTTCGCGGCCCGAGAAGCACTCTCCGGCCAACATGCCCAACTGCAGCAACAGCTCCCAAAGCGAAGGAGCAAGGACACAAAGACCTAGCTGGCCTGAAGGGCCCCCAGGGGGCCACCAAGCAGCCCCTCTCAATTTGGGTCTGGGGGCTTTCTTTGGGCATGTATACCTGAGAGGTACCTGCAAGGTTACAGTTCGCGGCCCGAGAAGCACTCTCCGGCCAACATGCCCAACTGCAGCAACAGCTCCCAAAGCGAAGGAGCCAGGACCCAAAGACCTAGCTGGCCTGAAGGGCCCCCAGGGGGCCCCCAAGCAGCCCCTCTCCATTTGGGTCTGGGGGCTTTCGTTGGGCCGGGAACCTGGGAGATTCCTGCAAGGTTGCAGTTCGCGGCCCGAGAAGCACTCTCCGGCCAACATGCCCAACTGCAGCAACAGCTCCCAAACCGAATGAGCCAGGACCCAAAGACCTAGCTGGCCTGAAGGGCCCCCAGGGGGCCCCCAAGCAGCCCCTCTCCATTTGGGTCTGGGGGCTTTATTTAGGCTGAGAACCTGGGAGATACCAGCAAGGTTGCAGTTCGCGGCCCGAGAAGCACTCTCCGGCCAACATGCCCAATATCCAGCAACAGCTCCCAAACCGAAGGAGCCAGGACCCAAAGACCTAGCTGGCCTGAAGGGCCCCCAGAAGGCCACCAAGCAGCCCCTCTCCATTTGGGTCTGGGGGCTTTCGTTGGGCATGTATACCTGAGAGGTACCTGCAAGTTACAGTTCGCGGCCCGAGAAGCACTCTCCGCCCAACATGCCCAACTGCAGCAACAGCTCCCAAAGCGAAGGAGCCAGGACCCAAAGACCTAGCTGGCCTGAAGGGCCCCCAGGGGGCCCCCAAGCAGCCCCTCTCCATTTGGGTCTGGGGGCTTTCGTTGGGCCGGGAACCTGGGAGAATCCTGCAAGGTTGCAGTTCGCGGCCCGAGAAGCACTCTCCGGCCAACATGCCCAACTGCAGCAACAGCTCCCAAACCGAAGGAGCCAGGACCCAAAGACCTAGCTGGCCTGAAGGGCCCCCAGGGGGCCCCCAAGCAGCCCCTCTCCATTTGAGTCTGGGGGCTTTTGTTGGGCCGGGAACCTGGGAGATTCCTGCAAGGTTGCAGTTCGAGGCCTGAGAAGCACTCTCCGGCCAACATGCCCAACTGCAGCAACAGCTCCCAAACCGAATGAGCCAGGACACAAAGACCTAGCTGGCCTGAAGGGCCCCCAGGGGGCCCCCAAGTAGCCCCTCTCAATTTGGGTCTGGGGGCTTTCGTTGGGCATGTATACCTGAGAGGTACCTGCAAGGTTACAGTTCGCGGCCGGAGAAGCACTCTCCGGCCAACATGCCCAACTGCAGCAACAGCTCCCAAAGCGAAGGAGCCAGGACCCAAAGACCTAGCTGGCCTGAAGTGCCCCCAGGGGGGCCCCAAGCAGCCCCTCTCCATTTGGGTCTGGGGGCTTTCGTTGGGCGGGGAACCTGGGAGAATCCTGCAAGGTTGCAGTTCGCGGCCCGAGAAGCACTCTCCGACCAACATGCCCAACTGCAGCAACAGCTCCCAAACCGAAGGAGCCAGGACCCAAAGACCTAGCTGGCCTGAAGGGCCCCCAGGGGGCCCCCAAGCAGCCCCTCTCCATTTGGGTCTGGGGGCTTTCGTTGGGCCGGGAACCTGGGAGATTCCTGCAAGGTTGCAGTTCGCGGCCGGAGAAGCACTCTCCGGCCAACATGCCCAACTGCAGCAACAGCTCCCAAACCGAAGGAGCCAGGACCCAAAGAACTAGCTGGCCTGAAGGGCCCCCAGGGGGCCCCCAAGCAGCCCCTCTCCATTTGGGTCTGGGGGTATTCGTTGGGCCGGGAACCTGGGAGGTACCTGCAAGGTTGCAGTTCGCGGCCCGAGAAGCACTCTCCGGCCAACATGCCCAACTGCAGCAACAGCTCCCAAACCGAAGGAGCCAGGACCCAAAGACCTAGCTGGCCTGAAGGGCCCCCAGGGGGCCCCCAAGCAGCCCCTCTCCATTTGGGTCTGGGGGCTTTCGTTGGGCCGGGAACCTGGGAGATTCCTGCAAGGTTGCAGTTCGCGGCCCGAGAAGCACTCTCCGGCCAACATGCCCAACAGCTCCCAAACCGAAGGAGCCAGGACCCAAAGACCTAGCTGGCATGAAGGGCCCCCAGGGGGCCCCCAAGCAGCCCCTCTCCATTTGGGTCTGGGGGCTTTTGTTGGGCCGGGAACCTGGGAGATTCCTGCAAGGTTGCAGTTCGAGGCCCGAGAAGCACTCTCCGGCCAACATGCCCAACTGCAGCAACAGCTCCCAAAGCGAAGGAGCAAGGACACAAAGACCTAGCTGGCCTGAAGGGCCCCCAGGGGGCCCCCAAGCAGCCCCTCTCCATTTGGGTCTGGGGGCTTTCGTTGGGCCGGGAACCTGGGAGATTCCTTCAAGGTTGCAGTTCGCGGCCCGAGAAGCACTCTCCGCCCAACATGCCCAACTGCAGCAACAGCTCCCAAAGCGAAGGAGCCAGGACCCAAAGACCTAGCTGGCCTGAAGGGCCCCCAGGGGGCCCCCAAGCAGCCCCTCTCCATTTGGGTCTGGGGGCTTTCGTTGGGCCGGGAACCTGGGAGGTACATGCAAGGTTGCAGTTCGCGGCCCGAGAAGCACTCTCCGGACAACATGCCCAACTGCAGCAACAGCTCCCAAACCGAAGGAGCCAGGACCCAAAGACCTAGCTGGCCTGAAGGGCCCCCAGGGGGCCACCAAGCAGCCCCTCTCAATTTGGGTCTGGGGGCTTTCGTTGGGCATGGATACCTGAGAGGTACCTGCAAGGTTACAATTCGCGGCCCGAGAAGCACTCTCCGGCCAACATTCTCAACTGCAGCAACAGCTCCCAAAGCGAAGGAGCCAGGACCCAAAGACCTAGCTGGCCTGAAGGGCCCCCAGGGGGCCCCCAAGCAGCCCCTCTCAATTTGGGTCTGGGGGCTTTCGTTGGGCCGGGAACCTGGGAGATTCCTGCAAGGTTGCAGTTCGCGGCCCGAGAAGCACTCTCCGGCCAACATGCCCAACTGCAGCAACAGCTCCCAAAGCGAAGGAGCCAGGACCCAAAGACCTAGCTGGCCTGAAGGGCCCCCAGGGGGCCCCCAAGCAGCCCCTCTCCATTTGGGTCTGGGGGCTTTCGTTGGGCATGGAACCTGGGAGATTCCTGCAAGGTTGCAGTTCGCGGCCGGAGAAGCACTCTCCGGCCAACATGCCCAACTGCAGCAACAGCTCCCAAACCGAAGGAGCCAGGACCCAAAGACCTAGCTGGCCTGAAGGGCCCCCAGGGGGCCCCCAAGCAGCCCCTCTCAATTTGGGTCTGGGGGCTTTCGTTGGGCCGGGAACCTGGGAGATTCCTGCAAGGTTGCAGTTCGAGGCCCGAGAAGCACTCTCCGGCCAACATGTCCAACTGCAGCAACAGCTCCCAAACCGAAGGAGCCAGGACCCAAAGACCTAGCTGGCCTGAAGGGCCCCCAGGGGGCCCCCAAGGAGCTCATCTCCATTTGGGTCTGGGGGCTTTCGTTGGACCGGGAACCTGGGAGGTACCTGCAAGGTTGCAGTTCGTGGCCCGAGAAGCACTCTCCGGCCAACATGCCCAACTGCAGCAACAGCTCCCAAAGCGAAGGAGCCAGGACCCAAAGACCTAGCTGGCCTGAAGGGCCCCCAGGGGGCCCCCAAGCAGCCCCTCTCCATTTGGGTCTGGGGGCTTTTGTTGGGCCGGGAACCTGTGAGATTCCTGCAAGGTTGCAGTTCGAGGCCCGAGAAGCACTCTCCGGCCAACATGCCCAACTGCAGCAACAGCTCCCAAACCGAATGAGCCAGGACCCAAAGACCTAGCTGGCCTGAAGGGCCCCCAGGGGGCCCCCAAGCAGCCCCTCTCAATTTGGGTCTGGGGGCTTTCGTTGGGCCGGGAACCTGGGAGATTCCTGCAAGGTTGCAGTTCGTGGCCGGAGAAGCACTCTCCGGCCAACATGCCCAACTGCAGCAACAGCTCCCAAAGCGAAGGAGCCAGGACCCAAAGACCTAGCTGGCCTGAAGTGCCCCCAGGGGGCCCCCAAGCAGCCCCTCTCCATTTGGGTCTGGGGGCTTTCTTAAGGCTGAGAACCTGGGAGATACCAGCAAGGTTGCAGTTCGCGGCCTGAGAAGCACTCTCCGGCCAACATGCCCAATATCCAGCAACAGCTCCCAAACCGAAGGAGCCAGGACCCAAAGACCTAGCTGGCCTGAAGGGCCCCCAGAAGGCCACCAAGCAGACCCTCTCCATTTGGGTCTGGGGGCTTTCGTTGGGCATGTATACCTGAGAGGTACCTGCAAGTTACAGTTCGCGGCCCGAGAAGCACTCTCCGCCCAACATGCCCAACTGCAGCAACAGCTCCCAAAGCGAAGGAGCCAGGACCCAAAGACCTAGCTGGCCTGAAGGGCCCCCAGGGGGCCCCCAAGCAGCCCCTCTCCATTTGGGTCTGGGGGCTTTTGTTGGGCCGGGAACCTGGGAGATTCCTGCAAGGTTGCAGTTCGCGGCCCGAGAAGCACTCTCCGGCCAACATGCCCAACTGCAGCAACAGCTCCCAAAGCGAAGGAGCCAGGACCCAAAGACCTAGCTGGCCTGAAGGGCCCCCAGGGGGCCCCCAAGCAGCCCCTCTCCATTTGAGTCTGGGGGCTTTTGTTGGGCCGGGAACCTGGGAGATTCCTGCAAGGTTGCAGTTCGAGGCCTGAGAAGCACTCTCCGGCCAACATGCCCAACTGCAGCAACAGCTCCCAAACCGAATGAGCCAGGACCCAAAGACCTAGCTGGCCTGAAGGGCCCCCAGGGGGCCCCCAAGTAGCCCCTCTCAATTTGGGTCTGGGGGCTTTCGTTGGGCATGTATACCTGAGAGGTACCTGCAAGGTTACAGTTCGCGGCCGGAGAAGCACTCTCCGGCCAACATGCCCAACTGCAGCAACAGCTCCCAAACCGAAGGAGCCAGGACCCAAAGACCTAGCTGGCCTGAAGGGCCCCCAGGGGGCCCCCAAGCAGCCCCTCTCCATTTGGGTCTGGGGGCTTTCGTTGGGCGGGGAACCTGGGAGAATCCTGCAAGGTTGCAGTTCGCGGCCCGAGAAGCACTCTCCGCCCAACATGCCCAACTGCAGCAACAGCTCCCAAACCGAATGAGCCAGGACCCAAAGACCTAGCTGGCCTGAAGGGCCCCCAGGGGGCCCCCAAGCAGCCCCTCTCCATTTGGGTCTGGGGGTTTTCGTTGGGCCGGGAACCTGGGAGATTCCTTCAAGGTTGCAGTTCGCGGCCCGAGAAGCACTCTCCGGCCAACATGCCCAACTGCAGCAACAGCTCCCAAAGCGAAGGAGCCAGGACCCAAAGACCTAGCTGGCCTGAAGGGCCCCCAGGGGGCCCCCAAGCAGCCCCTCTCCATTTGGGTCTGGGGGCTTTCGTTGGGCCGGGAACCTGGGAGAATCCTGCAAGGTTGCAGTTTGCGGCCCGAGAAGCACTCTCCGCCCAACATGCCCAACTGCAGCAACAGCTCCCAAAGCGAAGGAGCCAGGACCCAAAGACCTAGCTGGCCTGAAGGGCCCCCAGGGGGCCCCCAAGCAGCACCTCTCCATTTGGGTCTGGGGGCTTTCGTTGGGCCGGGAACCTGGGAGAATCCTGCAAGGTTGCAGTTCGCGGCCCGAGAAGCACTCTCCGCCCAACATGCCCAACTGCAGCAACAGCTCCCAAACCGAAGGAGCCAGGACCCAAAGACCTAGCTGGCCTGAAGGGCCCCCAGGGGGCCCCCAAGCAGCCCCTCTCCATTTGGGTCTGGGGGCTTTCATTGGGCCGGGAACCTGGGAGATTCCTGCAAGGTTGCAGTTCGCGGCCCGAGAAGCACTCTCCGGCCAACATGCCCAACTGCAGCAACAGCTCCCAAACCGAATGAGCCATGACCCAAAGACCTAGCTGGCCTGAAGGGCCCCCAGGGGGCCCCCAAGCAGCCCCTCTCAATTTGGGTCTGGGGGCTTTTGTTGGGCCGGGAACCTGGGAGATTCCTGCAAGGTTGCAGTTCGCGGCCCGAGAAGCACTCTCCGCCCAACATGCCCAACTGCAGCAACAGCTCCCAAACCGAAGGAGCCAGGACCCAAAGACCTAGCTGGCCTGAAGGGCCCCCAGGGGGCCCCCAAGCAGCCCCTCTCAATTTGGGTCTGGGGGCTTTCGTTGGGCATGGAACCTGGGAGATTCCTGCAAGGTTGCAGTTCGAGGCCCGAGAAGCACTCTCCGGCCAACATGCACAACTGCAGCAACAGCTCCCAAACCGAAGGAGCCAGGACCCAAAGACCTAGCTGGCCTGAAGGGCCCCCAGGGGGCCCCCAAGCAGCCCCTCTCAATTTGGGTCTGGGGGCTTTCGTTGGGCATGGATAGCTGAGATGTACCTGCAAGATTACAGTTCGCGGCCCGAGAAGCACTCTCCGGCCAACATGCTCAACTGCAGAAACAGCTCCCAAACCGAAGGAGCCAGGACCCAAAGACCTAGGTGGCCTGAAGGGCCCCCAGGGGGCCCCCAAGCAGCCCCTCTCCATTTGGGTCTGGGGGCTTTCTTTAGGCTGAGAACCTGGGAGATACCAGCAAGGTTGCAGTTCGCGGCCCGAGAAGCACTCTCCGCCCAACATGCCCAACTGCAGCAACAGCTCCCAAAGCGAAGGAGCCAGGACCCAAAGACCTAGCTGGCCTGAAGGGCCCCCAAGGGGCCCCCAAGCAGCCCCTCTCCATTTGGGTCTGGGGGCTTTATTTAGGCTGAGAACCTGGGAGATACCAGCAAGGTTGCAGTTCGCGGCCCGAGAAGCACTCTCCGGCCAACATGCCCAATATCCAGCAACAGCTCCCAAACCGAAGGAGCCAGGACCCAAAGACCTAGCTGGCCTGAAGGGCCCCCAGAAGGCCCCCAAGCAGCCCCTCTCCATTTGGGTCTGGGGGCTTTCGTTGGGCATGTATACCTGAGAGGTACCTGCAAGTTACAGTTCGCGGCCCGAGAAGCACTCTCCGCCCAACATGCCCAACTGCAGCAACAGCTCCCAAACCGAAGGAGCCAGGACCCAAAGACCTAGCTGGCCTGAAGGGCCCCCAGAGGGGGCCCCAAGCAGCCCCTCTCCATTTGGGTCTGGGGGCTTTCGTTGGGCCGGGAACCTGGGAGAATCCTGCAAGGTTGCAGTTCGCGGCCCGAGAAGCACTCTCCGCCCAACATGCCCAACTGCAGCAACAGCTCCCAAACCGAAGGAGCCAGGACCCAAAGACCTAGCTGGCCTGAAGGGCCCCCAGGGGGCCCCCAAGCAGCCCCTCTCCATTTGAGTGTGGGGGCTTTTGTTGGGCCGGGAACCTGGGAGATTCCTGCAAGGTTGCAGTTCGAGGCCTGAGAAGCACTCTCCGGCCAACATGCCCAACTGCAGCAACAGCTCCCAAACCGAATGAGCCAGGACACAAAGACCTAGCTGGCCTGAAGGGCCCCCAGGGGGCCCCCAAGTAGCCCCTCTCAATTTGGGTCTGGGGGCTTTCGTTGGGCATGTATACCTGAGAGGTACCTGCAAGGTTACAGTTCGCGGCCGGAGAAGCACTCTCCGGCCAACATGCCCAACTGCAGCAACAGCTCCCAAAGCGAAGGAGCCAGGACCCAAAGACCTAGCTGGCCTGAAGTGCCCCCATGGGGTCCCCAAGCAGCCCCTCTCCATTTGGGTCTGGGGGCTTTCGTTGGGCGGGGAACCTGGGAGATTCCTTCAAGGTTGCAGTTCGCGGCCCGAGAAGCACTCTCCGCCCAACATGCCCAACTGCAGCAACAGCTCCCAAACCGAAGGAGGCAGGACCCAAAGACCTAGCTGGCCTGAAGGGCCCCCAGGGGGCCCCAAGCAGCCCCTCTCCATTTGGGTCTGGGGGCTTTCGTTGGGCCGGGAACCTGGGAGATTCCTGCAAGGTTGCAGTTCGCGGCCGGAGAAGCACTCTCCGGCCAACATGCCCAACTGCAGCAACAGCTCCCAAAGCGAAGGAGCCAGGACCCAAAGAACTAGCTGGCCTGAAGGGCCCCCAGGGGGCCCCCAAGCAGCCCCTCTCCATTTGGGTCTGGGGGTTTTCGTTGGGCCGGGAACCTGGGAGGTACATGCAAGGTTGCAGTTCGCGGCCCGAGAAGCACTCTCCGGCCAACATGCCCAACTGCAGCAACAGCTCCCAAAGCGAAGGAGCCAGGACCCAAAGACCTAGCTGGCCTGAAGGGCCCCCAGGGGGCCCCCAAGCAGCCCCTCTCCATTTGGGTCTGGGGGCTTTCGTTGGGCCGGGAACCTGGGAGAATCCTGCAAGGTTGCAGTTCGCGGCCCGAGAAGCACTCTCCGGCCAACATGCCCAACTGCAGCAACAGCTCCCAAAGCGAAGGAGCCAGGACCCAAAGACCTAGCTGGCCTGAAGGGCCCCCAGGGGGCCCCCAAGCAGCCCCTCTCAATTTGGGTCTGGGGGCTTTCGTTGGGCCGGGAACCTGGGAGAATCCTGCAAGGTTGCAGTTCGCGGCCCGAGAAGCACTCTCCGGCCAACATGCCCAACTGCAGCAACAGCTCCCAAAGCGAAGGAGCCAGGACCCAAAGACCTAGCTGGCCTGAAGGGCCCCCAGGGGGCCCCCAAGCAGCCCCTCTCCATTTGGGTCTGGGGGCTTTTGTTGGGCCGGGAACCTGGGAGATTCCTGCAAGGTTGCAGTTCGCGGCCCGAGAAGCACTCTCCGGCCAACATGCCCAACTGCAGCAACAGCTCCCAAACCGAATGAGCCAGGACACAAAGACCTAGCTGGCCTGAAGGGCCCCCAGGGGGCCCCCAAGCAGCCCCTCTCAATTTGGGTCTGGGGGCTTTCGTTGGGCCGGGAACCTGGGAGATTCCTTCAAGGTTGCAGTTCGCGGCCCGAGAAGCACTCTCCGGCCAACATGCCCAACTGCAGCAACAGCTCCCAAACCGAAGGAGCCAGGACCCAAAGACCTAGCTGGCCTGAAGGGCCCCCAGGGGGCCCCCAAGCAGCCCCTCTCCATTTGGGTCTGGGGGCTTTCGTTGGGCATGGATACCTGAGAGGTACCTGCAAGGTTACAGTTCGCGGCCCGAGAAGCACTCTCCGGCCAACATTCTCAACTGCAGCAACAGCTCCCAAACCGAAGGAGCCAGGACCCAAAGACCTAGCTGGCCTGAAGGGCCGCCAGGGGGCCCCCAAGCAGCCCCTCTCAATTTGGGTCTGGGGGCTTTCGTTGGGCCGGGAACCTGGGAGAATCCTGCAAGTTTGCAGTTCGCGGCCCGAGAAGCACTCTCCGGCCAACATGCCCAACTGCAGCAACAGCTCCCAAAGCGAAGGAGCCAGGACCCAAAGACCTAGCTGGCCTGAAGGGCCCCCAGGGGGCCCCCAAGCAGCCCCTCTCAATTTGGGTCTGGGGGCTTTCGTTGTGCATGGAACCTGGGAGATTCCTGCAAGGTTGCAGTTCGAGGCCCGAGAAGCACTCTCCGGCCAACATGCACAACTGCAGCAACAGCTCCCAAAGCGAAGGAGCCAGGACCCAAAGACCTAGCTGTCCTGAAGGGCCCCCAGGGGGCCCCCAAGCAGCCCCTCTCAATTTGGGTCTGGGGGCTTTCGTTGGGCATGGATACCTGAGATGTACCTGCAAGATTACAGTTCGCGGCCCGAGAAGCACTCTCCGGCCAACATGCTCAACTGCAGCAACAGCTCCCAAAGCGAAGGAGCCAGGACCCAAAGACCTAGGTGGCCTGAAGGGCCCCCAGGGGGCCCCCAAGCAGCCCCTCTCCATTTGGGTCTGGGGGCTTTATTTAGGCTGAGAACCTGGGAGATACCACCAAGGTTGCAGTTCGCGGCCCGAGAAGCACTCTCCGGCCAACATGCCCAACTGCAGCAACAGCTCCCAAAGCGAAGGAGCCAGGACCCAAAGACCTAGCTGGCCTGAAGGGCCCCCAGAAGGCCACCAAGCAGCCCCTCTCCATTTGGGTCTGGGGGCTTTCGTTGGGCATGTATACCTGACCTGTACCTGCAAGTTACAGTTCGCGGCCCGAGAAGCACTCTCCGGCCAACATGCCCAACTGCAGCAACAGCTCCCAAAGCGAAGGAGCCAGGACCCAAAGACCTAGCTGGCCTGAAGGGCCCCCAGGGGGCCCCCAAGGAGCTCCTCTCAGTTTGGGTCTGGGGGCTTTCGTTGGGCCGGGAACCTGGGAGGTACCTGCAAGGTTGCAGTTCGCGGCCGGAAAAGCACTCTCCGGCCAACATGCCCAACTGCAGCAACAGCTCCCAAAGCGAAGGAGCCAGGACCCAAAGACCTAGCTGGCCTGAAGGGCCCCCAGGGGGCCCCCAAGCAGCCCCTCTCCATTTGGGTCTGGGGGCTTTTGTTGGGCTGGGAACCTGGGAGCTTCCTGCAAGGTTCCAGTTCGAGGCCCGAGAAGCACTCTCCGGCCAACATGCCCAACTGCAGCAACAGCTCCCAAACCGAAGGAGCCAGGACACAAAGACCTAGCTGGCCTGAAGGGCCCCCAGGGGGCCCCCAAGCAGCCCCTCTCCATTGGGGTCTGGGGGCTTTCGTTGGGCCGGGAACCTGGGAGATTCCTTCAAGGTTGCAGTTCGCGGCCCGAGAAGCACTCTCCGCCCAACATGCCCAACTGCAGCAACAGCTCCCAAACCGAAGGAGCCAGGACCCAAAGACCTAGCTGGCCTGAAGGGCCCCCAGGGGGCCCCCAAGCAGCCCCTCTCCATTTGGGTCTGGGGGCTTTCGTTGGGCCGGGAACCTGGGAGGTACCTGCAAGGTTGCAGTTCTCGGCCCGAGAAGCACTCTCCGGCCAACATGCCCAACTGCAGCAACAGCTCCCAAACCGAAGGAGCCAGGACCCAAAGAGCTAGGTGGCCTGAAGGGCCCCCAGGGGGCCCCCAAGGAGCCCCTCTCAATTTGGGTCTGGGGGCTTTCGTTGGGCATGGATACCTGAGAGGTACCTGCAAGGTTGCAGTTCTCGGCCCGAGAAGCACTCTCCGGCCAACATGCCCAACTGCAGCAACAGCTCCCAAACCGAAGGAGCCAGGACCCAAAGAGCTAGGTGGCCTGAAGGGCCCCCAGGGGGCCCCCAAGCAGCCCCTCTCAATTTGGGTCTGGGGGCTTTCGTTGGGCCGGGAACCTGGGAGAATCCTGCCAGGTTGCATTTCGCGGCCCGAGAAGCACTCTCCGGCCAACATGCCCAACTGCAGCAACAGCTCCCAAAGCGAAGGAGCCAGGACCCAAAGACCTAGCTGGCCTGAAGGGCCCCCAGGGGGCCCCCAAGCAGCCCCTCTCCATTTGGGTCTGGGGGCTTTCGTTGGGCATGGAACCAGGGAGATTCCTGCAAGGTTGCAGTTCGCAGCCCGAGAAGCACTCTCCAGCCAACATGCCCAACTGCAGCAACAGCTCCCAAAGCGAAGGAGCCAGGACCCAAAGACCTAGCTGGCCTGAAGGGCCCCCAGGGGGCCCCCAAGGAGCTCCTCTCCATTTGGGTCTGGGGGCTTTCGTTGGGCCGGGAACCTGGGAGGTACCTGCAAGGTTGCAGTTCGCGGCCGGAAAAGCACTCTCCGGCCAACATGCCCAACTGCAGCAACAGCTCCCAAAGCGAAGGAGCCAGGACCCAAAGACCTAGCTGGCCTGAAGGGCCCCCAGGGGGCCCCCAAGCAGCCCCTCTCCATTTGGGTCTGGGGGCTTTTGTTGGGCCGGGAACCTGGGAGATTCCTGCAAGGTTCCAGTTCGAGGCCCGAGAAGCACTCTCCGGCCAACATGCCCAACTGCAGCAACAGCTCCCAAACCGAATGAGCCAGGACACAAAGACCTAGCTGGCCTGAAGGGCCCCCAGGGGGCCCCCAAGCAGCCCCTCTCCATTGGGGTCTGGGGGCTTTCGTTGGGCCGGGAACCTGGGAGATTCCTTCAAGGTTGCAGTTCGCGGCCCGAGAAGCACTCTCCGGCCAACATGCCCAACTGCAGCAACAGCTCCCAAAGCGAAGGAGCCAGGACCCAAAGACCTAGCTGGCCTGAAGGGCCCCCAGGGGGCCCCCAAGCAGCCCCTCTCCATTTGGGTCTGGGGGCTTTCGTCGGGCCAGGAACCTGGGAGATTCCTGCAAGGTTGCAGTTCGCGGCCCGAGAAGCACTCTCCGGCCAACATGCCCAACTGCAGCAACAGCTCCCAAAGCGAAGGAGCCAGGACCCAAAGACCTAGCTGGCCTGAAGGGCCCCCAGGGGGCCCCCAAGGAGCTCCTCTCCATTTGGGTCTGGGGGCTTTCGTTGGGCATGGATACCTGAGAGGTACCTACAAGGTTACAGTTCGCGGCCCGAGAAGCACTCTCCGGCCAACATTCTCAACTGCAGCAACAGCTCCCAAACCGAAGGAGCCAGGACCCAAAGACCTAGCTGGCCTGAAGGGCCGCCAGGGGGGCCCCAAGCAGCCCCTCTCAATTTGGGTCTGGGGGCTTTCGTTGGGCCGGGAACCTGGGAGAATCCTGCAAGGTTGCAGTTCGCGGCCCGAGAAGCACTCTCCGGCCAACATGCCCAACTGCAGCAACAGCTCCCAAAGCGAAGGAGCCAGGACCCAAAGACCTAGCTGGCCTGAAGGGCCCCCAGGGGGCCCCCAAGCAGCCCCTCTCCATTTGGGTCTGGGGGCTTTCGTTGGGCATGGAACCTGGGAGATTCCTGCAAGGTTGCAGTTCGAGGCCCGAGAAGCACTCTCCGGCCAACATGCCCAACTGCAGCAACAGCTCCCAAAGCGAAGGAGCCAGGACCCAAAGACCTAGCTGGCCTGAAGGGCCCCCAGGGGGCCCCCAAGCAGCCCCTCTCAATTTGGGTCTGGGGGCTTTCGTTGGGCATGGATACCTGAGATGTACCTGCAAGATTACAGTTCGCGGCCCGAGAAGCACTCTCCGGCCAACATGCTCAACTGCAGCAACAGCTCCCAAACCGAAGGAGCCAGGACCCAAAGACCTAGGTGGCCTGAAGGGCCCCCAGGGGGCCCCCAAGCAGCCCCTCTCCATTTGGGTCTGGGGGCTTTCTTTAGGCTGAGAACCTGGGAGATACCAGCAAGGTTGCAGTTCGCAGCCCGAGAAGCACTCTCCGGCCAACATGCCCAACTGCAGCAACAGCTCCCAAACCGAAGGAGCCAGGACCCAAAGACCTAGCTGGCCTGAAGGGCCCCCAGAAGGCCACCAAGCAGCCCCTCTCCATTTGGGTCTGGGGGCTTTCGTTGGGCATGTATACCTGACCGGTACCTGCAAGATTACTATTCGCGGCCCGAGAAGCACTCTCCGCCCAACATGCCCAACTGCAGCAACAGCTCCCAAACCGAAGGAGCCAGGACCCAAAGACCTAGCTGGCCTGAAGGGCCCCCAGGGGGCCCCCAAGCAGCCCCTCTCAATTTGGGTCTGGGGGCTTTCGTTGGGCCGGGAACCTGGGAGATTCCTGCAAGGTTGCAGTTCGCGGCCCGAGAAGCACTCTCCGCCCAACATGCCCAACTGCAGCACAAGCTCCCAAAGCGAAGGAGCGAGGACCCAAAGACCTAGCTGGCCTGAAGGGCCGCCAGGGGGCCCCCAAGCAGCCCCTCTCAATTTGGGTCTGGGGGCTTTCGTTGGGCATGGAACCTGGGAGATTCCTGCAAGGTTGCAGTTCGCGGCCCGAGAAGCACTCTCCGGCCAACATGCCCAACTGCAGCAACAGCTCCCAAAGCGAAGGAGCCAGGACCCAAAGACCTAGCTGGCCTGAAGGGCCCCCAGGGGGCCACCAAGCAGCCCCTCTCAATTTGGGTCTGGGGGCTTTCGTTGGGCATGGATACCTGAGAGGTACCTGCAAGGTTACAGTTCGCGGCCCGAGAAGCACTCTCCGGCCAACATGCCCAACTGCAGCAACAGCTCCCAAACCGAAGGAGCCAGGACCCAAAGACCTAGCTGGCCTGAAGGGCCCCCAGGGGGCCCCCAAGCAGCCCCTCTCAATTTGGGTCTGGGGTCTTTTGTTGGGCCGGGAACGTGGGAGATTCCTGCAAGGTTGCAGTTCGAGGCCCGAGAAGCACTCTCCGGCCAACATGCCCAACTGCAGCAACAGCTCCCAAACCGAATGAGCCAGGACACAAAGACCTAGCTGGCCTGAAGGGCCCCCAGGGGGCCCCCAAGCAGCCCCTCTCCATTTGGGTCTGGGGGCTTTCGTTGGGCCGGGAACCTGGGAGAATCCTGCAAGGTTGCAGTTCGCGGCCGGAGAAGCACTCTCCGGCCAACATGCCCAACTGCAGCAACAGCTCCCAAAGCGAAGGAGCCAGGACCCAAAGACCTAGCTGGCCTGAAGTGCCCCCAGGGGGCCCCCAAGCAGCCCCTCTCCATTTGGGTCTGGGGGCTTTCTTTAGGCTGAGAACCTGGGAGATACCAGCAAGGTTGCAGTTCGCGGCCCGAGAAGCACTCTCCGGCCAACATGCCAAATATCCAGCAACAGCTCCCAAAGCGAAGGAGCCAGGACCCAAAGACCTAGCTGGCCTGAAGGGCCCCCAGGGGGCCCCCAAGCAGCCCCTCTCAATTTGGGTCTGGGGGCTTTCGTTGGGCATGTATACCTGAGAGGTACCTGCAAGTTACAGTTCGCGGCCCGAGAAGCACTCTCCGGCCAACATGCACAACTGCAGCAACAGCTCCCAAAGCGAAGGAGCCAGGACCCAAAGACCTAGCTGGCCTGAAGGGCCCCCAGGGGGCCCCCAAGCAGCCCCTCTCCATTTGGGTCTGGGGGCTTTTGTTGGGCCGGGAACCTGGGAGATTCCTGCAAGGTTGCAGTTCGAGGCCCGAGAAGCACTCTCCGGCCAACATGCCCAACGTCAGCAACAGCTCCCAAAACGAATGAGCCAGGACACAAAGACCTAGCTGGCCTGAAGGGCCCCCAGGGGGCCCCCAAGCAGCCCCTCTCCATTTGGGTCTGGGGGCTTTCGTTGGGCGGGGAACCTTGGAGATTCATGCAAGGTTGCAGTTCGCGGCCCGAGAAGCACTCTCCGGCCAACATGCACAACTGCAGCAACAGCTCCCAAAGCGAAGGAGCCAGGACCCAAAGACCTAGCTGGCCTGAAGGGCCCCCAGGGGGCCCCCAAGCAGCCCCTCTCCATTTGGGTCTGGGGGCTTTCGTTGGGCGGGGAACCTTGGAGATTCATGCAAGGTTGCAGTTCGCGGCCCGAGAAGCACTCTCCGGCCAACATGCACAACTGCAGCAACAGCTCCCAAACCGAAGGAGCCAGGACCCAAAGACCTAGCTGGCCTGAAGGGCCCCCAGGGGGCCCCCAAGCAGCCCCTCTCAATTTGGGTCTGGGGGCTTTCGTTGGGCCGGGAACCTGGGAGATTCCTGCAAGGTTGCAGTTCGCGGCCGGAGAAGCACTCTCCGGCCAACATGCCCAACTGCAGCAACAGCTCCCAAAGCGAAGGAGCCAGGACCCAAAGACCTAGCTGGCCTGAAGGGCCCCCAGGGGGCCCCCAAGCAGCCCCTCTCCATTTGGGTCTGGGGGCTTTCGTTGGGCCAGGAACCTGGGAGGTACCTGCAAGGTTGCAGTTCGCGGCCCGAGAAGCACTCTCCGGCCAACATGCCCAACTGCAGCAACAGCTCCCAAAGCGAAGGAGCCAGGACCCAAAGACCTAGCTGGCCTGAAGGGCCCCCAGGGGGGCCCCAAGCAGCCCCTCTCCATTTGGGTCTGGGGGCTTTCGTTGGGCATGGATACCTGAGAGGTACCTGCAAGGTTGCAGTTCGCGGCCCGAGAAGCACTCTCCGGCCAACATTCTCAACTGCAGCAACAGCTCCCAAACCGAAGGAGCCAGGACCCAAAGACCTAGCTGGCCTGAAGGGCCGCCAGGGGGCCCCCAAGCAGCCCCTCTCAATTTGGGTCTGGGGGCTTTCGTTGGGCCGGGAACCTGTGAGATTCCTGCAAGGTTGAAGTTCGCGGCCCGAGAAGCACTCTCCGGCCAACATGCCCAACTGCAGCAACAGCTCCCAAACCGAAGGAGCCAGGACCCAAAGACCTAGCTGGCCTGAAGGGCCCCCAGGGGGCCCCCAAGCAGCCCCTCTCAATTTGGGTCTGGGGGCTTTCGTTGGGCATGGAACCTGGGAGATTCCTGCAAGGTTGCAGTTCGCGGCCCGAGAAGCACTCTCCGGCCAACATGCCCAAATGCAGCAACAGCTCCCAAAGCGAAGGAGCAAGGACACAAAGACCTAGCTGGCCTGAAGGGCCCCCAGGGGGCCCCCAAGCAGCCCCTCTCCATTTGGGTCTGGGGGCTTTCGTTGGTCCGGGAACCTGGGAGATTCCTTCAAGGTTGCAGTTGGCGGCCCGAGAAGCACTCTCCGGCCAACATGCCCAACTGCAGCAACAGCTCCCAAACCGAAGGAGCCAGGACCCAAAGACCTAGCTGGCCTGAAGGGCCCCCATGGGGCCCCCAAGGAGCTCCTCTCCATTTGGGTCTGGGGGCTTTAGTTGGGCCGGGAACCTGGGAGGAACCTGCAAGGTTGGAGTTCGCAGCCGGAGAAGCACTCTCCGGCCAGCATGCCCAACTGCAGCAACAGCTCCCAAACCAAAGGAGCCAGGACCCAAAGACCTAGCTGGCCTGAAGGGCCCCCAGGGGGCCCCCAAGCAGCCCCTCTCAATTTGGGTCTGGGGGCTTTTGTTGGGCCGGGAACCTGGGAGAATCCTGCAAGGTTGCAGTTCGCGGCCCGAGAAGCACTCTCCGGCCAACATGCCCAACTGCAGCAACAGCTCCCAAAGCGAAGGAGCCAGGACACAAAGACCTAGCTGGCCTGAAGGGCCCCCAGGGGCCCCCAAGCAGCCCCTCTCCATTTGGGTCTGGGGGTTTTCGTTGGGCCGGGAACCTGGGAGGTACCAGCAAGGTTGCAGTTGGCGGCCCGAGAAGCACTCTCCGGCCAACATGCCCAACTGCAGCAACAGCTCCCAAACCGAAGGAGCCAGGACCCAAAGACCTAGCTGGCCTGAAGGGCCCCCAGGGGGGCCCCAAGCAGCCCCTCTCAATTTGGGTCTGGGGGCTTTCGTTGGGCCGGGAACCTGGGAGAATCCTGCAAGGTTGCAGTTCGCGGCCCGAGAAGCACTCTCCGGCCAACATGCCCAACTGCAGCAACAGCTCCCAAAGCGAAGGAGCCAGGACCCAAAGACCTAGCTGGCCTGAAGGGCCCCCAGGGGGCCCCCAAGCAGCCCCTCTCAATTTGGGTCTGGGGGCTTTCGTTGGGCCGGGAACCTGGGAGAATCCTGCCAGGTTGCATTTCGCGGCCCGAGAAGCACTCTCCGGCCAACATGCCCAACTGCAGCAACAGCTCCCAAAGCGAAGGAGCCAGGACCCAAAGACCTAGCTGGCCTGAAGGGCCCCCATGGGGCCCCCAAGCAGCCCCTCTCCATTTGGGTCCGGGGGCTTTCGTTGGGCATGGAACCTGGGAGATTCCTGCAAGGTTGCAGTTCGCGGCCCGAGAAGCACTCTCCGGCCAACATGCCCAACTGCAGCAACAGCTCCCAAAGCGAAGGAGCCAGGACCCAAAGACCTAGCTGGCCTGAAGGGCCCCCAGGGGGCCCCCAAGTAGCTCCTCTCCATTTGGGTCTGGGGGCTTTCGTTGGGCCGGGAACCTGGGAGAATCCTGCAAGGTTGCAGTTCGCGGCCGGAAAAGCACTCTCCGGCCAACATGCCCAACTGCAGCAACAGCTCCCAAAGCGAAGGAGCCAGGACCCAAAGACCTAGCTGGCCTGAAGGGCCCCCAGGGGGCCCCCAAGCAGCCCCTCTCCATTTGGGTCTGGGGGCTTTTGTTGGGCCGGGAACCTGGGAGATTCCTGCAAGGTTGCAGTTCGAGGCCCGAGAAGCACTCTCCGGCCAACATGCCCAACTGCAGCAACAGCTCCCAAACCGAATGAGCCAGGACACAAAGACCTAGCTGGCCTGAAGGGCCCCCAGGGGGCCACCAAGCAGCCCCTCTCCATTTGGGTCTGGGGGCTTTCGTTGGGCCGGGAACCTGGGAGATTCCTTCAAGGTTGCAGTTCGCGGCCCGAGAAGCACTCTCCGCCCAACATGCCCAACTGCAGCAACAGCTCCCAAAGCGAAGGAGCCAGGACCCAAAGACCTAGCTGGCCTGAAGGGCCCCCAGGGGGCCCCCAAGCAGCCCCTCTCCATTTGGGTCTGGGGGCTTTCGTTGGGCCGGGAACCTGGGAGGTACCTGCAAGGTTGCAGTTCTCGGCCCGAGAAGCACTCTCCGGCCAACATGCCCAACTGCAGCAACAGCTCCCAAACCGAAGGAGCCAGGACCCAAAGACCTAGCTGGCCTGAAGGGCCCCCAGGGGGCCCCCAAGCAGCCCCTCTCCATTTGGGTCTGGGGGCTTTCGTTGGGCATGGATACTTGAGAGGTACCTGCAAGTTTAAAGTTCGCGGCCCGAGAAGCACTCTCCGGCCAACATGCTCAACTGCAGCAACAGCTCCCAAACCGAAGGAGCCAGGACCCAAAGACCTAGCTGGCCTGAAGGGCCCCCAGGGGGGCCCCAAGCAGCCCCTCTCAATTTGGGTCTGGGGGCTTTCGTTGGGCCGGGAACCTGGGAGAATCCTGCAAGGTTGCAGTTCGCGGCCCGAGAAGCACTCTCCGGCCAACATGCCCAACTGCAGCAACAGCTCCCAAAGCGAAGGAGCCAGGACCCAAAGACCTAGCTGGCCTGAAGGGCCCCCAGGGGGCCCCCAAGCAGCCCCTCTCAATTTGGGTCTGGGGGCTTTCGTTGGGCCGGGAACCTGGGAGAATCCTGCCAGGTTGAATTTCGCGGCCCGAGAAGCACTCTCCGGCCAACATGCCCAACTGCAGCAACAGCTCCCAAAGCGAAGGAGCCAGGACCCAAAGACCTAGCTGGCCTGAAGGGCCCCCATGGGGCCCCCAAGCAGCCCCTCTCCATTTGGGTCCGGGGGCTTTCGTTGGGCATGGAACCTGGGAGATTCCTGCAAGGTTGCAGTTCGCGGCCCGAGAAGCACTCTCCGGCCAACATGCCCAACTGCAGCAACAGCTCCCAAACCGAAGGAGCCAGGACCCAAAGACCTAGCTGGCCTGAAGGGCCCCCAGGGGGCCCCCAAGTAGCTCCTCTCCATTTGGGTCTGGGGGCTTTCGTTGGGCCGGGAACCTGGGAGAATCCTGCAAGGTTGCAGTTCGCGGCCGGAAAAGCACTCTCCGGCCAACATGCCCAACTGCAGCAACAGCTCCCAAAGCGAAGGAGCCAGGACCCAAAGACCTAGCTGGCCTGAAGGGCCCCCAGGGGGCCCCCAAGCAGCCCCTCTCCATTTGGGTCTGGGGGCTTTTGTTGGGCCGGGAACCTGGGAGATTCCTGCAAGGTTGCAGTTCGAGGCCCGAGAAGCACTCTCCGGCCAACATGCCCAACTGCAGCAACAGCTCCCAAACCGAATGAGCCAGGACACAAAGACCTAGCTGGCCTGAAGGGCCCCCAGGGGGCCACCAAGCAGCCCCTCTCCATTTGGGTCTGGGGGCTTTCGTTGGGCCGGGAACCTGGGAGATTCCTTCAAGGTTGCAGTTCGCGGCCCGAGAAGCACTCTCCGCCCAACATGCCCAACTGCAGCAACAGCTCCCAAAGCGAAGGAGCCAGGACCCAAAGACCTAGCTGGCCTGAAGGGCCCCCAGGGGGCCCCCAAGCAGCCCCTCTCCATTTGGGTCTGGGGGCTTTCGTTGGGCCGGGAACCTGGGAGGTACCTGCAAGGTTGCAGTTCTCGGCCCGAGAAGCACTCTCCGGCCAACATGCCCAACTGCAGCAACAGCTCCCAAACCGAAGGAGCCAGGACCCAAAGACCTAGCTGGCCTGAAGGGCCCCCAGGGGGCCCCCAAGCAGCCCCTCTCCATTTGGGTCTGGGGGCTTTCGTTGGGCATGGATACTTGAGAGGTACCTGCAAGTTTAAAGTTCGCGGCCCGAGAAGCACTCTCCGGCCAACATGCTCAACTGCAGCAACAGCTCCCAAACCGAAGGAGCCAGGACCCAAAGACCTAGCTGGCCTGAAGGGCCCCCAGGGGGCCCCCAAGCAGCCCCTCTCCATTTGGGTCTGGGGGTTTTCGTTGGGCCGGGAACCTGGGAGGTACCAGCAAGGTTGCAGTTGGAGGCCCGAGAAGCACTCTCCGGCCAACATGCCCAACTGCAGCAACAGCTCCCAAACCGAAGGAGCCAGGACCCAAAGACCTAGCTGGCCTGAAGGGCCCCCAGGGGGGCCCCAAGCAGCCCCTCTCCATTTGGGTCTGGGGGCTTTCGTTGGGCCGGGAACCTGGGAGAATCCTGCAAGTTTGCAGTTCGCGGCCCGAGAAGCACTCTCCGGCCAACATGCCCAACTGCAGCAACAGCTCCCAAAGCGAAGGAGCCAGGACCCAAAGACCTAGCTGGCCTGAAGGGCCCCCAGGGGGCCCCCAAGCAGCCCCTCTCAATTTGGGTCTGGGGGCTTTCGTTGGGCCGGGAACCTGGGAGATTCCTGCAAGGTTGCAGTTCGCGGCCGGAGAAGCACTCTCCGGCCAACATGCCCAACTGCAGCAACAGCTCCCAAAGCGAAGGCGCCATGACCCAAAGACCTAGCTGGCCTGAAGGGCCCCCAGGGGGCCCCCAAGCAGCCCCTCTCCATTTGGGTCTGGGGGCTTTCTTTAGGCTGAGAACCTGGGAGATACCAGCAAGGTTGCAGTTTGCGGCCCGAGAAGCACTCTCCCGCCAACATGCCCAATATCCAGCAACAGCTCCCAAAGCGAAGGAGCCAGGACCCAAAGACCTAGCTGGCCTGAAGGGCCCCCAGGGGGCCCCCAAGCAGCCCCTCTCCATTTGGGTCTGGGGGTTTTCGTTGGGCCGGGAACCTGGGAGGTACCTGCAAGGTTGCAGTTCGCGGCCCGAGAAGCACTCTCCGGCCAACATGCCCAACTGCAGCAACAGCTCCCAAAGCGAAGGAGCCAGGACCCAAAGACCTAGCTGGCCTGAAGGGCCCCCAGGGGGCCCCCAAGCAGCACCTCTCAATTTGGGTCTGGGGGCTTTCGTTGGGCCGGGAACCTGGGAGAATCCTGCAAGGTTGCAGTTGGCGGCCCGAGAAGCACTCTCCGGCCAACATGCCCAACTGCAGCAACAGCTCCCAAACCGAAGGAGCCAGGACCCAAAGACATAGCTGGCCTGAAGGGCCCCCAGGGGGGCCCCAAGCAGCCCCTCTCAATTTGGGTCTGGGGGCTTTCGTTGGGCCGGGAACCTGGGAGAATCCTGCAAGGTTGCAGTTCGTGGCCCGAGAAGCACTCTCCGGCCAACATGCCCAACTGCAGCAACAGCTCCCAAACCGAAGGAGCCAGGACCCAAAGACCTAGCTGGCCTGAAGGGCCCCCAGGGGGGCCCCAAGCAGCCCCTCTCAATTTGGGTCTGGGGGCTTTCGTTGGGCGGGGAACCTGGGAGAATCCTGCAAGGTTGCAGTTCGCGGCCCGAGAAGCACTCTCCGGCCAACATGCCCAACTGCAGCAACAGCTCCCAAACCGAAGGAGCCAGGACCCAAAGACCTAGCTGGCCTGAAGGGCCCCCAGGGGGCCCCCAAGCAGCCCCTCTCCATTTTGGTCTGGGGGCTTTCGTTGGGCATGGATACCTGAGAGGTACCTGCAAGTTTAAAGTTCGCGGCCCGAGAAGCACTCTCCGGCCAACATGCTCAACTGCAGCAACAGCTCCCAAACCGAAGGAGCCAGGACCCAAAGACCTAGCTGGCCTGAAGGGCCCCCAGGGGGCCCCCAAGCAGCCCCTCTCCATTTGGGTCTGGGGGTTTTCGTTGGGCCGGGAACCTGGGAGGTACCAGCAAGGTTGCAGTTGGCGGCCCGAGAAGCACTCTCCGGCCAACATGCCCAACTGCAGCAACAGCTCCCAAACCGAAGGAGGCAGGACCCAAAGACCTAGCTGGCCTGAAGTGCCCCCAGGGGGGCCCCAAGCAGCCCCTCTCCATTTGGGTCTGGGGGCTTTTGTTGGGCCGGGAACCTGGGAGATTCCTGCCAGGTTGCAGTTCGCGGCCCGAGAAGCACTCTCCGGCCAACATGCTCAACTGCAGCAACAGCTCCCAAACCGAAGGAGCCAGGACCCAAAGACCTAGCTGGCCTGAAGGGCCCCCAGGGGGCCCCCAAGCAGCCCCTCTCCATTTGGGTCTGGGGGTTTTCGTTGGGCCGGGAACCTGGGAGGTACCAGCAAGGTTGCAGTTGGCGGCCCGAGAAGCACTCTCCGGCCAACATGCCCAACTGCAGCAACAGCTCCCAAACCGAAGGAGGCAGGACCCAAAGACCTAGCTGGCCTGAAGTGCCCCCAGGGGGGCCCCAAGCAGCCCCTCTCCATTTGGGTCTGGGGGCTTTTGTTGGGCCGGGAACCTGGGAGATTCCTGCCAGGTTGCAGTTCGCGGCCCGAGAAGCACTCTCCGGCCAACATGCCCAACTGCAGCAACAGCTCCCAAACCGAAGGAGCCAGGACACAAAGACCTAGCTGGCCTGAAGGGCCCCCAGGGGGCCCCCAAGCAGCCCCTCTCCATTTGGGTCTGGGGGCTTTTGTTGGGCCGGGAACCTGGGAGATTCCTGCAAGGTTGCAGTTAGTGGCCCGAGAAGCACTCTCCGGCCAACATGCCCAACTGCAGCAACAGCTCCCAAAGCGAAGGAGCCAGGACCCAAAGACCTAGCTGGCCTGAAGGGCCCCCAGGGGGCCCCCAAGCAGCCCCTCTCCATTTGGGTCTGGGGGTTTTCGTTGGGCCGGGAACGTGGGAGGTACCTGCAAGGTTGCAGTTCGCGGCCCGAGAAGCACTCTCCGGCCAACATGCCCAACTGCAGCAACAGCTCCCAAAGCGAAGGAGCCAGGACCCAAAGACCTAGCTGGCCTGAAGGGCCACCAGGGGGCCCCCAAGCAGCCCCTCTCAATTTGGGTCTGGGGGCTTTCGTTGGGCCGGGAACCTGGGAGATTCCTGCAAGGTTGCAGTTTGCGGCCCGAGAAGCACTCTCCGCCCAACATGCCCAACTGCAGCAACAGCTCCCAAAGCGAAGGAGCCAGGACCCAAAGACCTAGCTGGCCTGAAGGGCCCCCAGGGGGCCCCCAAGCAGCCCCTCTCAATTTGGGTCTGGGGGCTTTCGTTGGGCCGGGAACCTGGGAGATTCCTGCAAGGTTGCAGTTCGCGGCCGGAGAAGCACTCTCCCTCCAACATGCCCAACTGCAGCAACAGCTCCCAAACCGAAGGAGCCAGGACCCAAAGACCTAGCTGGCCTGAAGGGCCCCCAGGGGGCCCCCAAGCAGCCCCTCTCCATTTGGGTCTGGGGGCTTTCTTTAGGCTGAGAACCTGGGAGATACCAGCAAGGTTGCAGTTCGCAGCCCGAGAAGCACTCTCCGGCCAACATGCCCAACTGCAGCAACAGCTCCCAAACCGAAGGAGCCAGGACCCAAAGACCTAGCTGGCCTGAAGGGCCCCCAGGGGGGCCCCAAGCAGCCCCTCTCAATTTGGGTCTGGGGGCTTTCGTTGGGCCGGGAACCTGGGAGAATCCTGCAAGGTTGCAGTTCGCGGCCCGAGAAGCACTCTCCGGCCAACATGCCCAACTGCAGCAACAGCTCCCAAACCGAAGGAGCCAGGACCCAAAGACCTAGCTGGCCTGAAGGGCCCCCAGGGGGCCCCCAAGCAGCCCCTCTCAATTTGGGTCTGGGGGCTTTCATTGGGCCGGGAACCTGGGAGAATCCTGCAAGGTTGCAGTTCGCGGCCCGAGAAGCACTCTCCGGCCAACATGCCCAACTGCAGCAACAGCTCCCAAAGCGAAGGAGCCAGGACCCAAAGACCTAGCTGGCCTGAAGGGCCCCCAGGGGGCCCCCAAGCAGCCCCTCTCAATTTGGGTCTGGGGGCTTTCGTTGGGCATGGAACCTGGGAGATTCCTGCAAGGTTGCAGTTCGCGGCCGGAGAAGCACTCTCCGGCCAACATGCCCAACTGCAGCAACAGCTCCCAAACCGAAGGAGCCAGGACCCAAAGACCTAGCTGGCCTGAAGGGCCCCCAGGGGGCCCCCAAGCAGCCCCTCTCCATTTGGGTCTGGGGGCTTTTGTTGGGCCGGGAACCTGGGAGATTCCTGCAAGGTTGCAGTTCGCGGCCCGAGAAGCACTCTCCGCCCAACATGCCCAACTGCAGCAACAGCTCCCAAACCGAATGAGCCAGGACACAAAGACCTAGCTGGCCTGAAGGGCCCCCAGGGGGCCCCCAAGTAGCCCCTCTCCATTTGGGTCTGGGGGCTTTCGTTGGGCATGTATACCTCAGAGGTACCTGCAAGGTTACAGTTCGCGGCCCGAGAAGCACTCTCCGGCCAACATGCCCAACTGCAGCAACAGCTCCCAAAGCGAAGGAGCCAGGACCCAAAGACCTATCTGGCCTGAAGGGCCCCCAGGGGGCCCCCAAGCAGCCCATCTCCATTTGGGTCTGGGGGCTTTTGTTGGGCCGGGAACCTGGGAGATTCCTGCAAGGTTGCAGTTCGCGGCCCGAGAAGCACTCTCCGGCCAACATGCACAACTGCAGCAACAGCTCCCAAAGCGAAGGAGCCAGGACCCAAAGACCTAGCTGGCCTGAAGGGCCCCCAGGGGGCCCCCAAGCAGCCCCTCTCCATTTGGGTCTGGGGGCTTTCGTTGGGCATGTATACCTGAGAGGTACCTGCAAGTTACAGTTCGCGGCCCGAGAAGCACTCTCCGCCCAACATGCCCAACTGCAGCAACAGCTCCCAAAGCGAAGGAGCCAGGACCCAAAGACCTAGCTGGCCTGAAGGGCCCCCAGGGGGCCCCCAAGCAGCCCCTCTCCATTTGGGTCTGGGGGCTTTCGTTGGGCCGGGAACCTGGGAGAATCCTGCAAGGTTGCAGTTCGCGGCCCGAGAAGCACTCTCCGGCCAACATGCCCAACTGCAGCAACAGCTCCCAAACCGAAGGAGCCAGGACCCAAAGACCTAGCTGGCCTGAAGGGCCCCCAGGGGGCCCCCAAGCAGCCCCTCTCCATTTGGGTCTGGGGGCTTTCGTTGGGCCGGGAACCTGGGAGAATCCTGCAAGGTTGCAGTTCGCGGCCCGAGAAGCACTCTCCGGCCAACATGCCCAACTGCAGCAACAGCTCCCAAACCGAAGGAGCCAGGACCCAAAGACCTAGCTGGCCTGAAGGGCCCCCAGGGGGGCCCCAAGCAGCCCCTCTCAATTTGGGTCTGGGGGCTTTCGTTGGGCCGGGAACCTGGGAGAATCCTGCAAGGTTGCAGTTCGTGGCCCGAGAAGCACTCTCCGGCCAACATGCCCAACTGCAGCAACAGCTCCCAAACCGAAGGAGCCAGGACCCAAAGACCTAGCTGGCCTGAAGGGCCCCCAGGGGGGCCCCAAGCAGCCCCTCTCCATTTGGGTCTGGGGGCTTTCGTTGGGCCGGGAACCTGGGAGAATCCTGCAAGGTTGCAGTTCGCGGCCCGAGAAGCACTCTCCGGCCAACATGCCCAACTGCAGCAACAGCTCCCAAACCGAAGGAGCCAGGACCCAAAGACCTAGCTGGCCTGAAGGGCCCCCAGGGGGCCCCCAAGCAGCCCCTCTCCATTTGGGTCTGGGGGCTTTCGTTGGGCCGGGAACCTGGGAGATTCATGCAAGGTTGCAGTTCGAGGCCCGAGAAGCACTCTCCGTCCAACATGCCCAACTGCAGCAACAGCTCCCAAACCGAAGGAGCCAGGACCCAAAGACCTAGCTGGCCTGAAGGGCCCCCAGGGGGCCCCCAAGTAGCCCCTCTCAATTTGGGTCTGGGGGCTTTCGTTGGGCATGGATACCTGAGAGGTACCTGCAAGGTTACAGTTCGCGGCCCGAGAAGCACTCTCCGGCCAACATGCCCAACTGCAGCAACAGCTCCCAAACCGAAGGAGCCAGGACCCAAAGACCTAGCTGGCCTGAAGGGCCCCCAGGGGGTCCCCAAGCAGCCCCTCTCCATTTGGGTCTGGGGGCTTTCGTTGGGCGGGGAACCTGGGAGATTCATGCAAGGTTGCAGTTCGCGGCCCGAGAAGCACTCTCCGGCCAACATGCCCAACTGCAGCAACAGCTCCCAAAGCGAAGGAGCCAGGACCCAAAGACCTAGCTGGCCTGAAGGGCCCCCAGGGGGCCCCCAAGCAGCCCCTCTCAATTTGGGTCTGGGGGCTTTCGTTGGGCCGGGAACCTGGGAGATTCCTGCAAGGTTGCAGTTCGCGGCCGGAGAAGCACTCTCCGGCCAACATGCCCAACTGCAGCAACAGCTCCCAAAGCGAAGGAGCCAGGACCCAAAGACCTAGCTGGCCTGAAGGGCCCCCAGGGGGCCCCCAAGCAGCCCCTCTCCATTTGGGTCTGGGGGTTTTCGTTGGGCCGGGAACCTGGGAGGTACCTGCAAGGTTGCAGTTCGCGGCCCGAGAAGCACTCTCCGCCCAACATGCCCAACTGCAGCAACAGCTCCCAAACCGAAGGAGCCAGGACCCAAAGACCTAGCTGGCCTGAAGGGCCCCCAGGGGGCCCCCAAGCAGCCACTCTCAATTTGGGTCTGGGGGCTTTCGTTGGGCATGTATACCTGAGAGGTACCTGCAAGTTTGCAGTTCGCAGCCCGAGAAGCACTCTCCGGCCAACATGCCCAACTGCAGCAACAGCTCCCAAAGCGAAGGAGCCAGGACCCAAAGACCTAGCTGGCCTGAAGGGCCCCCAGGGGGCCCCCAAGCAGCCCCTCTCCATTTGAGTCTGGGGGCTTTTGTTGGGCCGGGAACCTGGGAGATTCCTGCAAGGTTGCAGTTCGCGGCCCGAGAAGCACTCTCCGGCCAACATGCCCAACTGCAGCAACAGCTCCCAAAGCGAAGGAGCCAGGACCCAAAGACCTAGCTGGCCTGAAGTGCCCCCAGGGGGTCCCCAAGCAGCCCCTCTCCATTTGGGTCTGGGGGCTTTCGTTGGGCGGGGAATCTGGGAGATTCATGCAAGGTTGCAGTTCGCGGCCCGAGAAGCACTCTCCGGCCAACATGCCCAACTGCAGCAACAGCTCCCAAAGCGAAGGAGCCAGGACCCAAAGACCTAGCTGGCCTGAAGGGCCCCCAGGGGGCCCCCAAGCAGCCCCTCTCCATTTGGGTCTGGGGGTTTTCGTTGGGCCGGGAACCTGGGAGGTATCTGCAAGGTTACAGTTCGCGGCCCGAGAAGCACTCTCCGGACAACATGCTCAACTGCAGCAACAGCTCCCAAACCGAAGGAGCCTGGACCCAAAGACCTAGCTGGCCTGAAGGGCCCCCAGGGGTCCCCCAAGCAGCCCCTCTCAATTTGGGTCTGGGGGCTTTCGTTGGGCCGGGAACCTGGGAGATTCCTGCAAGGTTGCAGTTCGCGGCCCGAGAAGCACTCTCCGGCCAACATGTCCAACTGCAGCAACAGCTCCCAAAGCGAAGGAGCCAGGACCCAAAGACCTAGCTGGCCTGAAGGGCCCCCAGGGGGCCCCCAAGCAGCCCCTCTCCATTTGGGTCTGGGGGCTTTCGTTGGGCATGTATACCTGAGAGGTACCTGCAAGTTACAGTTCGCGGCCCGAGAAGCACTCTCCGGCCAACATGCCCAACTGCAGCAACAGCTCCCAAAGCGAAGGAGCCAGGACCCAAGGACCTAGCTGGCCTGAAGGGCCCCCAGGGGGTCCCCAAGCAGCCCCTCTCCATTTGGGTCTGGGGGCTTTCGTTGGGCGGGGAACCTGGGAGATTCATGCAAGGTTGCAGTTCGCGGCCCGAGAAGCACTCTCCGGCCAACATGCCCAACTGCAGCAACAGCTCCCAAAGCGAAGGAGCCAGGACCCAAAGACCTAGCTGGCCTGAAGGGCCCCCAGGGGGCCCCCAAGCAGCCCCTCTCAATTTGGGTCTGGGGGCTTTCGTTGGGCCGGGAACCTGGGAGATTCCTGCAAGGTTGCAGTTCGCGGCCGGAGAAGCACTCTCCGGCCAACATGCCCAACTGCAGCAACAGCTCCCAAAGCGAAGGAGCCAGGACCCAAAGACCTAGCTGGCCTGAAGGGCCCCCAGGGGGCCCCCAAGCAGCCCCTCTCCATTTGGGTCTGGGGGTTTTCGTTGGGCCGGGAACCTGGGAGGTACCTGCAAGGTTGCAGTTCGCGGCCCGAGAAGCACTCTCCGCCCAACATGCCCAACTGCAGCAACAGCTCCCAAAGCGAAGGAGCCAGGACCCAAAGACCTAGCTGGCCTGAAGGGCCCCCAGGGGGCCCCCAAGCAGCCACTCTCAATTTGGGTCTGGGGGCTTTCGTTGGGCATGTATACCTGAGAGGTACCTGCAAGTTTGCAGTTCGCAGCCCGAGAAGCACTCTCCGGCCAACATGCCCAACTGCAGCAACAGCTCCCAAAGCGAAGGAGCCAGGACCCAAAGACCTAGCTGGCCTGAAGGGCCCCCAGGGGGCCCCCAAGCAGCCCCTCTCCATTTGAGTCTGGGGGCTTTTGTTGGGCCGGGAACCTGGGAGATTCCTGCAAGGTTGCAGTTCGCGGCCCGAGAAGCACTCTCCGGCCAACATGCCCAACTGCAGCAACAGCTCCCAAAGCGAAGGAGCCAGGACCCAAAGACCTAGCTGGCCTGAAGTGCCCCCAGGGGGTCCCCAATCAGCCCCTCTCCATTTGGGTCTGGGGGCTTTCGTTGGGCGGGGAATCTGGGAGATTCATGCAAGGTTGCAGTTCGCGGCCCGAGAAGCACTCTCCGGCCAACATGCCCAACTGCAGCAACAGCTCCCAAAGCGAAGGAGCCAGGACCCAAAGACCTAGCTGGCCTGAAGGGCCCCCAGGGGGCCCCCAAGCAGCCCCTCTCCATTTGGGTCTGGGGGTTTTCGTTGGGCCGGGAACCTGGGAGGTATCTGCAAGGTTACAGTTCGCGGCCCGAGAAGCACTCTCCGGACAACATGCTCAACTGCAGCAACAGCTCCCAAACCGAAGGAGCCTGGACCCAAAGACCTAGCTGGCCTGAAGGGCCCCCAGGGGTCCCCCAAGCAGCCCCTCTCAATTTGGGTCTGGGGGCTTTCGTTGGGCCGGGAACCTGGGAGATTCCTGCAAGGTTGCAGTTCGCGGCCCGAGAAGCACTCTCCGGCCAACATGCCCAACTGCAGCAACAGCTCCCAAAGCGAAGGAGCCAGGACCCAAAGACCTAGCTGGCCTGAAGGGCCCCCAGGGGGCCCCCAAGCAGCCCCTCTCCATTTGGGTCTGGGGGCTTTCGTTGGGCATGTATACCTGAGAGGTACCTGCAAGTTACAGTTCGCGGCCCGAGAAGCACTCTCCGCCCAACATGCCCAACTGCAGCAACAGCTCCCAAAGCGAAGGAGCCAGGACCCAAAGACCTAGCTGGCCTGAAGGGCCCCCAGGGGGCCCCCAAGCAGCACCTCTCAATTTGGGTCTGGGGGCTTTCGTTGGGCCGGGAACCTGGGAGAATCCTGCAAGGTTGCAGTTCGCGGCCCGAGAAGCACTCTCCGGCCAACATGCCCAAATGCAGCAACAGCTCCCAAACCGAAGGAGCCAGGACCCAAAGACCTAGCTGGCCTGAAGGGCCCCCAGGGGGGCCCCAAGCAGCCCCTCTCAATTTGGGTCTGGGGGCTTTCGTTGGGCCGGGAACCTGGGAGAATCCTGCAAGGTTGCAGTTCGTGGCCCGAGAAGCACTCTCCGGCCAACATGCCCAACTGCAGCAACAGCTCCCAAAGCGAAGGAGCCAGGACCCAAAGACCTAGCTGGCCTGAAGGGCCCCCGGGGGCCCCCAAGCAGCCCCTCTCCATTTGGGTCTGGGGGCTTTCGTTGGGCATGTATACCTGAGAGGTACCTGCAAGTTACAGTTCGCGGCCCGAGAAGCACTCTCCGCCCAACATGCCCAACTGCAGCAACAGCTCCCAAAGCGAAGGAGCCAGGACCCAAAGACCTAGCTGGCCTGAAGGGCCCCCAGGGGGCCCCCAAGCAGCACCTCTCAATTTGGGTCTGGGGGCTTTCGTTGGGCCGGGAACCTGGGAGAATCCTGCAAGGTTGCAGTTCGCGGCCCGAGAAGCACTCTCCGGCCAACATGCCCAAATGCAGCAACAGCTCCCAAACCGAAGGAGCCAGGACCCAAAGACCTAGCTGGCCTGAAGGGCCCCCAGGGGGGCCCCAAGCAGCCCCTCTCAATTTGGGTCTGGGGGCTTTCGTTGGGCCGGGAACCTGGGAGAATCCTGCAAGGTTGCAGTTCGTGGCCCGAGAAGCACTCTCCGGCCAACATGCCCAACTGCAGCAACAGCTCCCAAACCGAAGGAGCCAGGACCCAAAGACCTAGCTGGCCTGAAGGGCCCCCAGGGGGGCCCCAAGCAGCCCCTCTCCATTTGGGTCTGGGGGCTTTCGTTGGGCCGGGAACCTGGGAGAATCCTGCAAGGTTGCAGTTCGCGGCCCGAGAAGCACTCTCCGGCCAACATGCCCAACTGCAGCAACAGCTCCCAAACCGAAGGAGCCAGGACCCAAAGACCTAGCTGGCCTGAAGGGCCCCCAGGGGGCCCCAAGTAGCCCCTCTCAATTTGGGTCTGGGGGCTTTCGTTGGGCATGTATACCTGAGAGGTACCTGCAAGGTTACAGTTCGCGGCCCGAGAAGCACTCTCCGGCCAACATGCCCAACTGCAGCAACAGCTCTCAAAGCGAAGGAGCCAGGACCCAAAGAGCTAGGTGGCCTGAAGGGCCCCAGGGGGTCCCCAAGCAGCCCCTCTCCATTTGGGTCTGGGGGCTTTCGTTGGGCGGGGAACCTGGGAGATTCATGCAAGGTTGCAGTTCGCGGCCCGAGAAGCACTCTCCGGCCAACATGCCCAACTGCAGCAACAGCTCCCAAAGCGAAGGAGCCAGGACCCAAAGACCTAGCTGGCCTGAAGGGCCCCCAGGGGGTCCCCAAGCAGCCCCTCTCCATTTGGGTCTGGGGGCTTTCGTTGGGCGGGGAACCTGGGAGATTCATGCAAGGTTGCAGTTCGCGGCCCGAGAAGCACTCTCCGGCCAACATGCCCAACTGCAGCAACAGCTCCCAAAGCGAAGGAGCCAGGACCCAAAGACCTAGCTGGCCTGAAGGGCCCCCAGGGGGCCCCCAAGCAGCCCCTCTCAATTTGGGTCTGGGGCTTTCGTTGGGCCGGGAACCTGGGAGATTCCTGCAAGGTTGCAGTTCGCGGCCGGAGAAGCACTCTCCGGCCAACATGCCCAACTGCAGCAACAGCTCCCAAAGCGAAGGAGCCAGGACCCAAAGACCTAGCTGGCCTGAAGGGCCCCCAGGGGGCCCCCAAGCAGCCCCTCTCCATTTGGGTCTGGGGGTTTTCGTTGGGCCGGGAACCTGGGAGGTACCTGCAAGGTTGCAGTTCGCGGCCCGAGAAGCACTCTCCGCCCAACATGCCCAACTGCAGCAACAGCTCCCAAACCGAAGGAGCCAGGACCCAAAGACCTAGCTGGCCTGAAGGGCCCCCAGGGGGCCCCAAGCAGCCACTCTCAATTTGGGTCTGGGGGCTTTCGTTGGGCATGTATACCTGAGAGGTACCTGCAAGTTTGCAGTTCGCAGCCCGAGAAGCACTCTCCGGCCAACATGCCCAACTGCAGCAACAGCTCCCAAAGCGAAGGAGCCAGGACCCAAAGACCTAGCTGGCCTGAAGGGCCCCCAGGGGGCCCCCAAGCAGCCCCTCTCCATTTGAGTCTGGGGGCTTTTGTTGGGCCGGGAACCTGGGAGATTCCTGCAAGGTTGCAGTTCGCGGCCCGAGAAGCACTCTCCGGCCAACATGCCCAACTGCAGCAACAGCTCCCAAAGCGAAGGAGCCAGGACCCAAAGACCTAGCTGGCCTGAAGTGCCCCAGGGGGTCCCCAAGCAGCCCCTCTCCATTTGGGTCTGGGGGCTTTCGTTGGGCGGGGAATCTGGGAGATTCATGCAAGGTTGCAGTTCGCGGCCCGAGAAGCACTCTCCGGCCAACATGACCAACTGCAGCAACAGCTCCCAAAGCGAAGGAGCCAGGACCCAAAGACCTAGCTGGCCTGAAGGGCCCCCAGGGGCCCCAAGCAGCCCCTCTCCAATTTGGGTCTGGGGGTTTTCGTTGGGCCGGGAACCTGGGAGGTATCTGCAAGGTTACAGTTCGCGGCCCGAGAAGCACTCTCCGGACAACATGCTCAACTGCAGCAACAGCTCCCAAACCGAAGGAGCCTGGACCAAAGACCTAGCTGGCCTGAAGGGCCCCCAGGGGTCCCCCAAGCAGCCCCTCTCAATTTGGGTCTGGGGGCTTTCGTTGGGCCGGGAACCTGGGAGATTCCTGCAAGGTTGCAGTTCGCGCCCGAGAAGCACTCTCCGGCCAACATGTCCAACTGCAGCAACAGCTCCCAAAGCGAAGGAGCCAGGACCCAAAGACCTAGCTGGCCTGAAGGGCCCCAGGGGGCCCCCAAGCAGCCCCTCTCCATTTGGGTCTGGGGGCTTTCGTTGGGCATGTATACCTGAGAGGTACCTGCAAGTTACAGTTCGCGGCCCGAGAAGCACTCTCCGGCCATCATGCCCAACTGCAGCAACAGCTCCCAAAGCGAAGGAGCCAGGACCCAAGGACCTAGCTGGCCTGAAGGGCCCCCAGGGGGTCCCCAAAGCAGCCCCTCTCCATTTGGGTCTGGGGCTTTCGTTGGGCGGGGAACCTGGGAGATTCATGCAAGGTTGCAGTTCGCGGCCCGAGAAGCACTCTCCGGCCAACATGCCCAACTGCAGCAACAGCTCCCAAAGCGAAGGAGCCAGGACCCAAAGACCTAGCTGGCCTGAAGGGCCCCCAGGGGGCCCCCAAGCAGCCCCTCTCAATTTGGGTCTGGGGGCTTTCGTTGGGCCGGGAACCTGGGAGATTCCTGCAAGGTTGCAGTTCGCGGCCGGAGAAGCACTCTCCGCCAACATGCCCAACTGCAGCAACAGCTCCCAAAGCGAAGGAGCCAGGACCCAAAGACCTAGCTGGCCTGAAGGGCCCCCAGGGGGCCCCCAAGCAGCCCCTCTCCATTTGGGTCTGGGGGTTTTCGTTGGGCCGGGAACCTGGGAGGTACCTGCAAGGTTGCAGTTCGCGGCCCGAGAAGCACTCTCCGCCCAACATGCCCAACTGCAGCAACAGCTCCCAAAGCGAAGGAGCCAGGACCCAAAGACCTAGCTGGCCTGAAGGGCCCCCAGGGGGCCCCCAAGCAGCCACTCTCAATTTGGGTCTGGGGCTTCGTTGGGCATGTATACCTGAGAGGTACCTGCAAGTTTGCAGTTCGCAGCCCGAGAAGCACTC